>NW_023605710.1:0-60001 GCF_013339745.2 Dermacentor silvarum
GTCCCGATACGTGGCATTTACATATTTTTAAATTTTGGCGCATGATAGTGGGGACACCCGGCGTATATATTCATATTTCTACTGTTGTAGCACAGTAAGACTTCTTGAAGCTTGCTAAATTCGCTCTTTGGCTTTTTTAAGCAGGTCTGAACAGACAAGGTCGAAATCTATGACGTCGCGGTGAGCCTTCTGGAGGAACATCAAGGCAGCGTTGCCACCCGTCGTTCATTCTTGCGTCTAGTCTGGCTTACAAAGCCTCTTCTCACTATAAGAGTCACTTTTCTGGCATTGTAGGAGTTTAATTGACTAAAATAGCTGACATAATTTTAGTTTAGTCTCCGTATAAGTGCGAAAAAATTTTGCTCTGTGTTGATCTCCAGGAACAGAAAATATCTTACCTGTGCAATGTGGTCTATGAAGGCCATTGTGGTGGGCCTGTTTGTGACCGTCGTGACTATGACGGGGCTCGTCACCACCTGCGAGACGGTGAACGAGGAGGGTGGCCTCGACTGGGCCCTCCGGGTGGAGGTCGGCCGCGGCCTACGCGTGGTCGCCGTCCCGACCGGGTACGCCGTGGTCCAGGCGGTAGACACCGCGGTCGTCGACGACTTGTTGGAACCTTCGACCACGGAGACCGCGATAAAGTTTGACTCCGTGAACGGCTCCTCGAGGGACGCCGGCGTCTGCGGCGTCGAGAAGTCGCTCCCTGCGGAGACGCCACTCACGGGAGCGCTGGTTGTGGTTGCCGTCGGCCTTGTGTTAGTCGCTGGCGTTGTCGTGGTGGTTGGAACTAGCTGCGTGGGGTGGGACGGAACGGGTGGTCAAAATTAACCAAAGTGAAATTGAAGAAGCACGCCACTCGGCACTTTGACGTCTATGGCCACAGTACCTTGTCCTTGGTTAACCTCCCTACCTTTCCCTGTTCGTTTCTACCTCTCTCTTGTCCATATTTTAAACATGATGCTTAAAAACATTATGCTCGTGCTAATAGCGCAATGTAACAGGTTTCGAGGCCACGTCAGATGCTCCATTGGCCTCTTTTGCATCGCCTACCTTGGCAGTGATGTATATACATGCATGCGTATACAGGGTGTTTCAGCGGAGACTTTCATTTTTTTTTTTTTTTGGAATTGCCTGTGGCAGATAGCACAATTCTAGTCTATGAACTGGTCTACACGAAGGGGCGGACATTGCTTGCACAAAAAAATTGAAATGCATAATCGACTAATTAACAAAATTAATTAATTAAGTTTTCAACTAATTACCTTATGGCATATATTGCATTTTACAAATTCTAGCGCGTGAGACTGCAAGACCTATCCACTTGAATATGATTGCGCGGAAGACACCATTTACGAGATTTGCGTCGGCAAACTTGCAGTAAAACTGGACTGTCCTTCCACTTACTTTCTTAGCAAAACGTCGTTTTATGCATTGAAGCACAAAAGTAACTCTAACGCCAATGCATTTCTCCGCAAAGTTCGAGAATTAATGTCTCGGAACTCACCATAATATTGTTCTCATCATATTTACAAAGGCGATGGTCAAACTACCCGTACGTTTTATAACACAGCACAGCGGCAAGAGTATGTCGCGCGCTAGTGAAAAACCAGACAGACCCTGCCCGGACAGCAGACTCCAGGGAAGACCAGGTTCTGGAAGCAAATGGACTGCCGGAGCCTCGAAAAGTCTAGAAGCAGGTAGATGCAACGCGTGATGTCTCCGCAGGTGCCTGGAAGACCCTGTGGCGTTCGGCAACGGTTCAGGTCGTACAGCTGAGACAGCATCTGGAAGAAGGACAGCCCTGAAGGGAGGAGAAACAGGAGTGAGTGACCTCCAGCACTTACAGTAGTAACATATGAACGGCAATGTAACCAAGTAAAGACGTAATTACCGCATAGTTATAATGTTATGCCAGTGCGCTTGCAGAAGAGGGGCAGACCATGTAATCTAGTAAACGAAGACCGCAGTATACTGCGGTATGCGCAAGCCCTTATAACATCTCGTACGGACACATTTATTCATGCAGTGGCAGCACACTGTAAAATAATTAACAACTTTAAAAGTGAATAAGGGTGTAAATTGGTTTGTAACTCATGCGTTTACACTATCTTTGGGTGTAAGGGTGTACATCTAACTATAACTTACACCCTTACGCCCAAAATGGGTGAAAAGGGGTGAGTTATAGACCAGTTTACACCCTTGTTCACTTTTAAGGGTGTGAATCATTTTACTGTCCAGTGTGTTTGTGACTGTAGAAAACTTACGGTTGCGCATATTTCGCGCACACGTTTGCCAAGAAAAAAAAAGTTGACTATGTTCTGTTACCCGCTAAATTTAGCGGGATATTTCACGGAGTGAAACCGGAAGTTCTTCGAAATCTGTGTATGTAAATGCGTCGCAAATCAGGGCCCCGATTCACAAAAGCGTCTTACGCTAGAATTGTTCGTAAGAAAGGATTTCAGTAAACCCGGATGCAAGACATATTATTATCTGAAGGCGGCCGGCCAATGGCAAAGAGCACTTGCCAAAGAAACGCTTTATGAATCTGACTCCAGGTTCAGTAAGCATTGCTAAATTTCTGTCCAGTAGCGTGAATAGCAACTTGATTGCTTGCCCTATTCGTGTATTCTTTCATTTATCTGCCCTTCTTCTTTTGTAGTTACGATTGCGTGTTCGCATCTTAGTTGATTCATTCAGTAAGTCTTCATACTTTTCTTAATCATGGCATTTTTGAACTCTCTTTAGACTACAAATAGAAAATGCCCATTCAGTTTTTCTGAAGTTTTATTATCAGTTCTTTTTTTTTTCGAAATGCGAGAAACAAAATGAAATATGGAATGAAAGCAAATATTGACAAGACTTGACCATAGTCCAAGGCCAAGTAGCACACAAAAAATAATGTTGTTCTTGAATCCTGTTTTCTTTCTGAGAGACATGTATGGTTTTCATTTGAAAATGCGTGCTACATTTTGGTTGGATGACCATTTTTCCCTTTCATGTACTTTCCTCCTCTATGCGGGCTTCTGCAGAACTGATTAGCCCTAATTAGTGACCAAGTGCCTCGAGTTGTCGATTAATTTGCCCTCGCTCTGCAATCTGCTAGTCTCCTGGTTAGTTAAGATGGTAGGGCGACCCCACCGGAAAGGCGTTGGTCCCGGGTTTGAACCCCGGACTAGGTCGAATTGTTCTTCAACTGAGAGGCTTTCTTTCTGAAAAACCCGTATGGCTTGCCTTTGTAACTTCATGCCACATTTTTCAGATGGATAATAATTATTTTCCTTTAAACATTGAATATTAAACATTTTCGTGAATAAAACTTTTGATGTTTATTATCTCATTTCATCCCTGTACAAGAATCACTACAGAGGAACAAAACAGCCTATATGGCACGTGTTATATATGTTATTGTCATATCTAATTTTCGAAGAACAAAAATGGTATTGCTCTTTGCTCATAATTTAAATTTTTTTTAAACTCCGCTTCCTGATCGTGTTACTAATAACGTCCGAATCGGTCTTCACAATCCTTGCCGTAAAAAAATATTAAATAAAAGAAAACAATGGTCCCGAATGGCCCTGGAGAGAATTACCGAAGTAAAATATTGAAGCAGAAATCTTAAGGATTTCTGCAGGCGTAAGGTGGTCGCTGATTGGGTTAGTTGGTGATAAACGTTAGCCAGTCTTCGTCTAGTTTAGGTACTTGTGCGCTTCTAGCGCTGTTCAATTACTGAGTGTAGACATGTAGTGCGCGCCGCCTTATCAATAATCCCAATATTACTCGCTCACTGCTGGCATATGGAGCAACACAACTGTGAGTGTGATGACACCATATGCATAATAGTTTTCTTAGCCCCAGATGATCGTCTATTTCTCGATCTCCTCATTCCGCTCTCTTTCTCTTTTTATCACCCTAATCCCTCTCACCGTGCAGGGTAGCCAACCGGAACTACCTCTGGTTAACCTCTCCACCTTACTTTGCATACTTTGTCGTTCTTTTTAGCCCCAGACGCAGAGTTTGAAAGAAAAAAAAAAAACAATCACCACCGTCTCAATTCGAACGCGGTTTTCGCTATCAGAAAATGGATGAAGCCCGGATTTGCAGCCAATTTTTTTACGGATTTCGCGAAGCCGCGGACAAGCAGCGAAGGTCACTGGTCGAGATGAAGTACGATTAATCTTCGTTGAGTACGTATCTCTCGCAAGGTGCCGAATCATCTCAAGTCGTCATTGTTTCTGCCGCACATAGCTGTCCCTCGCCCCATTCGCTGAACGATCGAAATTACAATCTACCCTGTCCTATTGTACCACTTCTCTAACTTTTCCAGGCGAACAAACCTAATACTTTCTACTCTCTCATGGTTTCTCGGGGCACACAGACACAGAACTGTGTCTTCTTTCTGAACTCGAAGTTTCCAATTCCAGAGCATACTTGCTGCAATTTTCTCAGCGCAACGTCCGCGTCGCAGACTGAGAGACAAAAAAAAAAAAAAAAAAAAGAGAGAAGCCCTGATGTCACGCTGCCTAATGCCGCCCGAACTATAAACTGCACATTTCCTCCTCCTCCTCCTCCTCCTCCTCCTCCTCCACCTCCTCCTCCTCCTCCTCCTCCTCCTCCTCCTCCTCCTCATTCTTTCCCCCTCGCCCCTGATCTCTGTTGGACCTCCTTCGCTCGTTGTGCCGCCCCCTTTCTACTGCATATCCCCGCAAAAGCTAGCAATAACAGCCTGAACATGCATCATCATCATCATCATCATCATCATCATCATCATCATCATCATCATCATCAGCCTATATTTATGTCCACTGCAGGACGAAGGCCTCTCCCTGCGATCTCCAATTACCCCTGTCTTGCGCTAGCGTATTCCAACTTGCGCCTGCGAATTTCCTAACCTCATCATCCCACCTGACTTTCTGCCGTCCTCGACTGCGCTTCCCTTCTCTTGGTATCCATTCTGTAACCCTAATGGTCCACCGATTATCCATCCTACGCATTACATGGCCTGCCCAGCTCCATTTCTTCCGCTTAATGTCAACTAGAATATCGTCTACCCTCGTTTGTTCTCTGATCCACACCGCTCTCTTCCTGTCTCTTAACGTTACTCCTAAGATTTTTCGTTCCATTGCTCTTTGTGCGGTCCTTAACTTGTTCTCGAGCTTCTTTGTTAACCTCCAAGTTTCTGCCCCATATGTTAGCACCGGTAGAATGCAATGATTGTACACTTTTCTTTTCAACGACAGTGGTAAGCTCCCAGTCAGGATTTGGCAATGCCTGCCGTATGCACTCCAACCTAATTTTATTCTTCTGTAAATTTCTTTCTCATGATCAGGGTCCCCTGTGAGTAATTGACCTAGATAAACATATTCCTTTACAGATTCTAGAGGCTGACTGGCGATCCTGAATTCTTGTTCCCTTGCCAGGCTATTGAACATTATCTTTGTCTTCTGCATATTCATCTTCAACCCAATTCTTGCACTTTCTCGATGAAGGTCCTCAATCATTTGTTGTAATTCCTCTCCCTTGTTGCTGAATAGGACAATGTCATCTGCAAACCGAAGGTTGCTGAGATATTCGCCATCGATCCTCACTCCTAATCCTTCCCATTCTAAGAGCTTGAATACTTCTTCTAAGCATGCAGTGAATAGCATTGGAGAGATTGTGTCTCCTTGCCTGACCCCTTTCTTGATAGGTATCTTTCTACTTTTCTTGTGGAGAACCAAGGTAGCTGTGGAATCCTTGTAGATATTTGCCAAGATATTCACGTATGCCTCCTCCACTCCTTGATTACGCAATGCCTCTACAACTGCTGATATCTCTACTGAATCGAATGCCTTTTCATAATCTATGAAAGCTATATAGAGAGGTTGATTGTACTCCGCAGATTTCTCGATTATCTGATTGATGGCATGGATATGGTCCATCGTAGAATATCCCTTCCTGAAGCCAGCCTGTTCTCTTGGTTGACTGAAGTCAAGTGTTGTCCTGATTCTATTGGAAATTATCTTGGTGAATATTTTATACAATACTGAAAGCAAGCTAATGGGTCTGTAATTCTTCAATTCTTTAACGTCTCCCTTCTTATGGATAAGTATAATGTTGGCGTTCTTCCAGCTCTCTGGTACACTTGAAGTTGTGAGGCATTGCGTATAAAGGGCCGCAAGCTTTTCAAGCATGATATCTCCTCCATCTTTGATTAAATCTACTGTTATTCCATCTTCTCCAGGCGCTTTTCCCCTGGTCATGTCTTTCAAGGCCCTTCTAACTTCATCGCTAGTTATAGAAGGAGCTTCTGTATCCGGTTCATCACTATTTCGAATGGAAGAAGCTTGGCTGTTTTGGCTACTGTACAGGTCAGTATAGAATTCTTCTGCTGCTTTTACTATGTCATCGAAATTGCTGATGATATTACCATGCTTATCTTTCAGTGCATACATCTTGCCTTGTCCTATGCCTAGTTTTCTTCTTACTGATTTCATGCTGCGTCCATATTTTACGGCTTCCTCAATTTTTCCCACGTTATAATTTCGAATATCCCTTACTTTCTTCTTGTTGATCAGTTTTGACAGTTCAGCGAATTCTATCTGATCTCTTGAGTTGGACACTTTCATGTTTTGTCGTTTCTTTATTAGGTCCTTTGTTTCTTGGGAGAGCTTCCCTGCATAATGCATAATGCAACTGTATTATACATATATGTTCGAGATACGTTAGGTAAGGTTAGGTTACACCCCCAAAACGCACGCACACGCACACGCGCACGCACACACACAAACACGCACACACACTTTCTTAATTTAATAATTAGAAATGCTAATTAGGGAAATTTCAGGAAATGAATAAATGTATTGCCTATTATGGGCATACTCGGATGTTCGGTGACGCTATGTTAAAATTGGATCTTAAAATAAATCTAGTTTGTCTCGAATCGCCTACACTCCTATTTAATGCTCTGATCCGTCGCAGAAATTCATGGTACGCCGCCAATGGTTGGCACTATTTTGCACGGCAGTCTGCGCCTACTTCGAGGCTTCAGTCAGCAGCTGTAAGCCTGCCTCGTTTAAGGCACCCACCCAGTAAAAAATACCAAAAAAAGAAAAGTGCGCGCCGTACGCGAGTGGATACGATACAGTCGCTGTGACAAAAAACTATATATATATATATATATATATATGTGTGTGTGTGTGTGTTTGTTGGCTTCTTATGATATAATTAATAAAAATCGGACCCCTCGATTTTCTTTCTTGTCATTCATTACATAATGAGGGCTCGAATCCGGCAACATTGATGCCTCAGGTAGCATATGTGGGTTTATTGACCAGTTGCTTTCACCCAAAATGATCACGTACTCGTGACGCCTGTGGCAGAAAGGATGTTCCACATCCGCCGCCTTGGTTTGTGAGTGTGGCGCTGGCTAACACTACCAGGGTTAGTTCTACTTGTAAAACATAAATACCACGGAAAGTGGATGGGAAATCGGCGCCTCCAATAAATAAATAAATAAATAAATAAATAAATAAATAAATAAATAAATAAATAAATAAATAAATAAATAAATAAAAACGGCGCCGTGGTAGCTCAATGGTAAGAGCGTCGCACGCGTAATGCGAAGACGTGGGATCGTTCTCCACCTGCGGCCAACTGTGTTTTCATCCATTTTCTTTTCCATTAATTTATTATTTCTTCAATTCAATTAGTAACTACAAGTAATTTCCCCTATGTTTTCCTTGGTGTCACTGTTTGTTGGCTTCTCTGTGAAATAAACAAATATATATATATATATATATATTCATGCCTGCAAATCAAAGAAGAACAATCGGCACTGGGTCCTGACAAGACTAGCCAAAATTCAGTTCTGCCTTTCCCGATGACGAAGAAACGCTGAAGAAACGCTTCTTCTTCTTTTATGATGTAGCAACAAGATCCGATACCGTTATTATTGGTTCTAGTTGATATCATTTGACCCCACAAAGCCCAAACACAAGTGACAAAAAAAATCGCTCAGGAATTCCTTTAGCTACGCCTAAGAGACCTTAAGGCGAAAACCTTAGTCATGGTCGTAACTATGACTTCTACCACCATCCTTTAGTGTTTCCTTCACTTAGTACCGACGTCCGAGGCCACTTCAGTGGTTTTTCAGCGTTAATCTTTTTTCGCTGGGTCATTGTTATTTTTGCTGAGTCATAGTCATTATTGAGTCATTATGGTATTCTACTATCATTATCGTTACTATCATAATCATACTTGCACCCATTACTGTAATTAATTCTCGATTCTGTACGACTTTGGGGGCTTTTCCCTCTTTTTCATGCTAATTATCATAATTAATTTAATGACTGTTATGGTCATTTATCGTTATTTATATTCCTCATATAACTACAGTATTGATATATACTGTTATGGGGTTTGTAATGATCTAATGATTTCATTGAGTATCGATTTTGTATATATTATTTACCGACGTTTTGGCTCCACTTTTCAAGGTCTCCTCGAAACGAGACATACAAGGCTTTCGCCTTAAAAGAAAAGGGAAATAATGAAAAAAGATAAAGATCATTTCTTTACCTTAAGTTTAACCACGTAGGGAACTTTGGCAAAAAGAAAAACCTACGAAATGTTACTTCAGTTATCGTAAAAAAAAACGAAAAAAAGGAATACAAGTATCCATTTGTTCAAAATTTATTATTTTCAAATTATTGAAATAATTAATTGATTCCATTCCAATTGATCCACAACTGATCACTCACTCATGCCACCCATGAACGCGACTTTTGTGTCTGCGTTAACCTTCCTGCAGAATCTCGAGGCGTAGTAAAAAGGACGCGTTGTGTCTGTGGGGGAAATAAATGGAAAACGTAAAAAAAAAAAAAAAGAAAAAAAATGGAGCGGGTCCCGAGATGGAGTAGTCTGAATTGAGTTATACCGTATAACCAACGGCACCTTGCAAATCGAGCTCAGAGCGCCAGCCACGGTCCGTTTCCAACGGCCGACCGGGGTCCTTCGGTCTGCCTTTGCAACAAGGCCTCCTCCCTCAACCGGACCCCGCAGCGTGCTTTTCTTGTGAAGCCGACTGACCTCGCGGTCAGGACCCTCCTGGGGCCTGCGAGTGGGCTCCTGTCTCAGACCTTCCCAGGGGAAAGCGATGCGAGCAACGTCGTGCTCGGTACGTGTCCCCTTATGCAAGCATCACCCCGGAACCCGTGACATGCAGCCTTTGCGACAGCTATATAAGGCCCATGAAAGCGGCCGCACAACTTTTAGTGCGCCGATCTAGTTACCACAAAGTAAAGACAACGATTCCATAGAGTCAGCTCACTTTTAAGTGGCGCAACCCATGTTGGCTGGCGCACGTATTCTTTATAATAAACTGGTTATATCGTGCGTGTATACTGCAGCAAAGCCAACCTCACAGGAGATCAAGAGGCGCGTCCGCGGGAACTATTCACTGCTGCACTCGGTGATTTTTGGGTTTTTGTTAAGAAGAGTGTAGGATTGGGCTTGTTGGTCAAACAATGTTGGTATATGCACTTACCTAAGGCATTTCTGTGAGTTCGTGGTGAAAGACGGCAAGATTCGCTGTAATTTCACGCGTTAATTAAAATGTTCATTAATTTTTTTATTATATATTTTGCTGGTTTCCTAAGTGTCCCACGGAAAAAGAAATATGGGGTTCTACGTGCCAAAATCAGTATATGATTATGAGACACGCCGTAGTGGAGGGTTCCGGATTAATTCTGACCATATGTAGTTCTTTAACGTGCACCTAATGCATGCGTCACGAAGGCGTTTTAGCATTTCGCGTCGTCTAAAACCAACGTCTAACATTACCCGAAAAAGACCCTTCTTGCGACGATGGAATGGGATCAGTGCTTTTGCAAATCGATATACGTAAGCACAAGTGTTTAATTTTAGCAAATTAAATGATCAAACAAATAGATGATTTTACTTGAAACCAATAACAATACTGAGATGGAATCGATCGTCTTTAATGAGATGTGCAGTGCAAGAAACATTTTCCACACTCCATAGTCGGGTGGGGTCAGACAGAGAGGGCTCGTAGGAGAGAGGAGGGTGCGCGCGCAGCTACACCACCTCGGTCTCACCAAGGCCACGGCTATTGGCCGCCGCCGCAAAGCGCGCCAAATTCAAACTCGAATCGTTCTTGGCTCAATGCCCCAAACTGGAATTATACATTTATTAAGAGTGCCCATGACATCCGAGAGAAGACGGAAACACACGAACTATAAAACCGTTGTATGTTTTCTTTATTATGACCTTCGTCGTCGTCGTCGTCGTCGTCTCTCTCTCTCTCTCTCTCTGTGTGTGTGTGTGTGTGTGTGTGCGTGTGTGCGTGCGTGCGTGCGTGTGTGTGTGTGTGTGTGTGTGCGCGTGTGCGTGATATTCTAATTGTCTTCTATTTTGTGGATTATTAAAGCGTGATTTTGTGTTTGCGTGCGTATGTGGCTTTCTTGACGTATCATATTTCTCGTGTGGCTTTTTCATTCTGATTAGGCTGTTTCATTCATTTAACAATGTAACGTTGTGGAGAAGCCGGAAACATATAGTGCTAGTTGGCCATATTTCAGCTAACTAACTAACTAACTAACTAACTAACTAACTAACTAACTAACTAACTGACTGATTAATTAAATAAAGAACTGAATAACTAAATAAATAAATGCAGTTTTATGGTTTCTCGTACAACTTGGTGTAGTTAAACACATTTTGATACATTTCGCTGTTTCAGCTTCATATTTTACTTCTATTTACCTTATGTCTCACGATAATTCACAATTTCCTCTAAGTGCGACGAAATTTTAAGACCAATTGCTTTCATGTTTAGATAAAGCGCGAGATTCTCTTTTTATAGACTTGAACCTCGGCATTAACCTAGCTCCGCAATGAGCAGCTAATATTTCTGCGTGCCCACACAGCGTGACTGAGACTGCCTTGCCAGCGGTGGGGCTTGTAATCGATTCTAAATAATAAATTTGCGAATATTTCCTCGTTTCATTGATCGTCTAATTATAATGAGTTAGTATGCGAACGTGTCACCGTGTTTTTGGCAGCTTAAGCATTTGTTTTGTTTTATTCTACACGATTACTGTCATGTTCAAATCTTTCGTCACGAGTTCCCAGTCTCTTCGACTTCCTTGTTATGTATTCTTTGTAACTTTTCTGGTTTTCTGTTTGCATGCGATGCGCGCACACCTTCGTTTTGTTTATATATTGTAAATTTCCTATAATTAAGTGGCGTGCGCGTGACCATCGTGTTTCACTTATAGGTTTTCTTGGATTGCAGCGTAGGCATACGATAGTTTATTTATAGACATTGTATAGGCTCCCTGCTTCCTAAAGGGAGCCTGTACAGTAGCTCTTTATTTATAGCGCGTAGCGCCCCCTGCAGCTCAAGCATATATATATATATATATATATATATATATAACTAGAATCTTGCTGAATCTCGCAGGCGATGTATTTAAATTTCTATATAGCAAAAAAAAAAAAAAAAAAATCATGAGCCATTCAACTCTGTGAAGGTGGATGACCAGGGAAGCTGTTTAGCGTTGCTCCTCGGGAATCTGGATTATACGTGGCCTCTCCATTACAACGACACAAGAGAAGTGAAATTCAAAATGGAGAACGACTACTTGTCTTTCTAGTTTTTTAATATACATTTGCGTGGACCACGGGACCGCCGCCCAGAGGAGCCGGAGGAAACTAGACACGCCTGACGTTTCGACGGCACCGCCACCACGGGAAAACGGAAGGAAAGGAAACTAAATACGCAAGCGCTTGGAACGCCGACAAAGAGAGGGCGGTGCGAAAGTAGACGTGGCCGACGCGGGTGGTACAGCAGCAAATCTTTGAGAAACCTTTATTATCTACCTGGGAGTCTACTGATCTTGAAAATGGTGCCTATTGATAACTAATCTACTCAAAATGCATATCCGAGGGACGCCGACGAGCCAGCTGTGGAAGAAGATGACGAAGAACGCGCGAGCAGTGGCATGAGCGTGTTCGCGCGGGAACTGAGTATTCGCTGACGCAGAAGAAAAATGCACGGAACGCTAGCCATAAACGGCACGCTGTAAAAGGGGGGAGGTGGTACGAGGAACTCCCGACACAGTTCAAGGCTGGCCATTCGAGGTAACGTGCTTGTTCGAGGGCAGAGCTTTCAGTCGTCCCTTCGCTGATTCTGGAATATAAGATGGAACTGCAAAAGGTATGCCTCCCCGATTAAAAACGAACAAGAAAAGGATGATGAAAAAAAGTAGACAGTTCCATTTACTTGCCACTATAATATGCCTAACGTCTGTGAACGTTAAAAATGAATAACGCTGTTTGCTTTTTTAGAGTGTACGTGTGCTCCTTTGAACACAGCGAAAGGTACGTAATAGTGTGTGTGGTCTACGCGGCTTGCGTGTGAGTATTTGATGCAGAAGAACAATTACCAACGTCCCGGTCTGCCAACTCTACAGTTGATTCAACAACGCGACAAGGGAGGTTGAATAGCTGCCACGTTCGACAGAAGCAAGAGTGAGCTTTTTCATCAAAATTTATTGCAGTCGATGTTACATCGCGCATACTAACCTTAATATCGGTCAAGGCTAAATGTATAATCGTAAAATGTATAGTAGAACCGTGGAAGCAACTAAGTTCGTCTTCATATGTCCCGTCCGGCACAAGGTCGATGAAGTGCACATCGGGTAAAAATATTATTATTGACGAGTTTAGATCCTCCATTTCAAGTCGCTATCTATCTATATTTGCGCATTGAATTTCACAATTTTTACGTAAATATATAAAACCTACTATCAGCGAAAAACAAGAAACGTATACGCAACGATTTAAACGCGAACTACAGCTGCAACAAATTAAATACTCTCACTCATGAATGTGGGAATGTGAAATAAAGGTGTCATATGCATACCCGCATCACTCGGAGACTGCGGCTTTAATTCTGAGTTTATATTCGGCGTTTATAGACGCTAACAGATGTAGGACTGATGCCAAGAAGCCAGAACCCTTTTGTCCAGGTTCCTTGAAATTATTTGTAGCATCAGTCGGCCGACCAACCGATTCAATGACTGACTGAATGCTGCGAGTGATCAACGCATATGCCTAAACAGTCATCTCATTCGTTAGGCTATACGCAGCGCTCATTCTCATTCCACTCTGCTGCTGCTGACGCTGCTGCTTCTGCCGCCGCGGCCGCCGCCGCCGCCACCTTGCCGAATGAATAGCTTACACACCAGACAGCACTCACATAACGAATTGGCTTATATGCAGCCCCGATCTGTATTACTCCTACATATGTGTTGGTCGACAGCTTTGTTCACATCGGAATTACGCAGTGAAACAACGAAGGGTATCTTATATTCTCAATGCATCAACTATAAGCCATCGAGCGCAAAGTTTCTTGAATGAAGCGAAGCTTTGTGTGCTTCTTTTTTTTCCCGAGGTTGGGCGCGTCTACGCGATCGGTTTCTCATCTATACGTGGGAAGACCCTAGAGAGGGTCACAGCGCAGTGGTCCAATCTCGGAGACAACGTAATCCGGGGTTGCAAAGGTCTCATGGTGGGGGTCTCCGCGTCTTGCCTTGCGGGCACGTGAACGCTATGCTGAAAAACACTGGCCAAAAGATGATTAGATGTATAGCATTTAATTAACCATTTCACGATATAGCTTCGCTTTGCGTATATTGATGTGCGTTGGATCTGCATAATTTCTTTTCTTCACAATAAGCCGGTGCAATGCCACCGTCCCACCGCGCACTGCGTCAGCGTCGTCCAGATTATCGACGGCAGCCGATTTCGCTGTTAACAGCATCAATATAATTAAGGCGCTCACCTCCGACTGGGTAGTTGACCTGCCGTCCCTGGACCTCCCTCGCGATCTCCTCCTCCAGACCGTGCTCGAAGACCAGGCGGCGCAGCGCGTGTATCTCCTGTGGGCTAGGCACCCTCCTGGCCTGCGCGGTTCCAGGGAGAGCACGATGGTCGGTCCCTCGGTGGGCGCTGTCGCGACCCGGGAAGGAGACGGCTCGCGCCAGCCGAGCCCGGTGGCGGCCAGTCGCCTCGGCCAAAAGTTGCGACACGGACATGTTTCCGGTTGCTAGAGAGGAGAGCGAGGCGATGCCGCTGTTCGACGTGAAGAGGCACATGACAAGACACGACGTGGACAGCAGGCACAGCAGCAGGAGGACCAGGAACGGCGGGGCAAAGCTCATGGCACGCTGCACGAGAGAGAGGGAAGGTCGTAGATAACGCAGGCACTGCATGGGTGCGTGTAATACAGTGTCCCGAGCACTTGGCACAGCTGCAGACGAAACCATGCAGCTGCAGGCATTTCACATGAGAGGACGTTTCACCAAATAGAGAAGCCGCTAGGTCGGTGAGAGGTATTTCACTTGCGGAAATAAAGACAAACATTAAGTCGATGTAAAGCGATACATCAGCGATCAAAGATTTACAACATAGAATGGAAGGACTGGGCGGACGGACGGACCGGACGGACCAACCGACCGACCAACTGGCGGGCACTTTCTCTGTATCAGAGTGTTGACAGATAACACCGCATCCCTAAAGGAAAATTTAAGTAAACCATATTTCCTTCAAGTAATGACAGGCCTCCTCTATCACCCTTCACATATCTGACAGGCCTCCATATATCCTGGAGCCTCTACGTTTCCTTAATAATCTCCTCGAGGCGGCTTCTAAACGTTAACGCTTTATGATTTACCATATTTTCCTCGTCTACGTGGATATTAAGGGCATCATACATTTTTTTAAAATATGCTCAGTTGTTTCACTGCCTTGCACGCAACCGATGCAAATACTACTATCGACATGGTCAATTTTGTTGCCTGCAGCATTTTGTCCCAGCCTCAAAAAGGGAAGAAAAGGGGGGGGGGGGGGGGGGAGAGAGCATAACAGAACAACGTAGCTCTGAGAAAAATTTGCGCATGGAGCTCATTTTGTCCCGAAGAAATAATCGTCATCTACCTTGCGTGCACCTTTCCTTGTTTCTTTACCGCTGCGCACCGGTGCTTTAAGGTGTCGAACGGCATGCTCCTACCAGCGTGACACAGCGTTACTGACACCGGAAAGTATTGGACGAGTAGCGCTAAAGAAAGTAAGTGCACGCAGGATAGATGCCAATGTTTGCCTCAGAGGATGTAAAATTCTGTTAGAGGATAGGACACGACTGACATCGTGCATATGCAGTACAAGCTACAGTGACCTATAATTTTCAGTTCGTAATAGTAAATTGTAGTCAAACATCGATACAAACCTTGAACATGTGGCGTTTCTGCATGGAAAGAAGCAGTTTGGCCAAATTTATAGGATTTTTTCTACAGAACAAGACTTCAGATCGCATGGTTGACGGCGCTACTTGTGGATTTATGACTGACTTTCGAGATTGCCTGCACAGTAAAGCGTTTTATGCAAACCGCGCCGTTCATCGCGGGGGATTTCAAACGCAGAAAACCCTCTTTAGTACCAATTTTCTGGGCGACTAAATCTTTTATTCGCATTTAGAAAGATAATCGTTTAGAAATGTCTATAATGTAACAGTTTAATTTGGATCTAGAGCAAGACAGAGACAAGCACTCTTTAATGGACGCTTGAGATATTACAGCGAATCTGTATGTGACTAGCCGATTTGTCCGTCTGTCGCCTGTACGCCGAAAACTATCATCATCAGCAAGGGCTCGAGCGTCGTCGTCTTCTTCCACCGCTGGCTCCGTTGCCGCTCATCATTCCAGCGTAGAATTTCACACCTCTTCTGTCGTCGTAATGGGGAGGCCACGTTTACGGTGGTATGAGCCATTGCTTAAGGGGGTATGAGCCATTCATTGTCGTACGTGACGGACAGATTTAATTTTGAAGCAATTTAATTTTGAAGAATCGCAAGCAGCAATGCGGCAACGGCGGACTACGCGCATACCGTCACTGACGTCGTTCTCTCCGTCGCAAGCGAACGTGTGCGTAACCTCATTAAGAAACACAATGACGTAACCAATAATTCAGAAATGTACCGTCGGCATTAACCCAGTGATAAACACCGGGGCTGCATGTTTCAGCTTTGCTCGTTAATCATCTGTACGGAGAGCTTAGGCGGTGATTTTTTATTCAGGCCCTACGCCTAGTATGCTACTCCGGAAGACAACGGTCACATATGAAGTGACGCACTCATACATAGGGCACACGCACACAACTAATGTGTCTGGTCGAGGGCAGTGTCTCGGGGAACGTCTTTGGTAAGTTATACCGTGACCATTTAGTGCGACACGATCTGATTCCTCGACCGATATACGTTTCACATCGCATTGATCATCGTCACAAGGTAGAGGCTATTTTTTGACGCAGTAGCACTCATTCAATGATTTTTCGTCTTCGTACATCCCAAGAATGTAACCACCTTCCCGCTGACATTGTTTCCCGTCGATTAGTATAACTACTCCCCTGTGTAATGTCCTAGGCCCTACGGGTATAATAAATAAATAAATAAATAAATAAATAAATAAATAAATAAATAAATAAATAAATAAATAAATAAATAAATAAATAAATAAATAAATAAATAAATAAATAAATAAATAAATAAATAAATAAATAAATAAATAAATAAATAAATAAATAAATAAATAAATAAAAGAGCGCCTTCGTTGCTCGCTAAATACTACCAGCTCTGTTCCAAGGTCCCAGTACATGGCGTAACCCTAAGGAGCTGCCACGTAAATGTAAGTTTAGGAGACCATGAGGCCGCATAGTTCGTGCCCTCATAAACATGAGTGCCCTCATAAACATTCCACACATTGCACTGTGGCAAACGCATCAATCGAAGTTCGTACAAGAAGTACAGAATGCGGTGTAAGCACGCACATTCCTGTCTTCTAAGACCCCTTCACGTGGGAGTCACATTTAGCGTAAGTCTTTCTATAGGACAATATGAATTCATTCGTAATAGATTGGTCCAATGTTTCTATTGAGGATATTTTAAAACTAGAAGCTCGTCTCTCTTTCTTCTCTCTCTCTCCTCCTTCCGCTCTATTTCTCTTTTTATCCCCCTACTCCTTCCCCCCGTGCAGGGTAGCCAACCGGAACTACCTCTGGTTAACCTCCCTACCTTTCTATGCATCCTTTCTCTCTCTCTCTCTACAAACATTTTGTCGGCCCTTCTCAGCTAGTCCTAGCGATGGAAGGCTGGCAGCGGTCAGCCTTCCGCCGTTTGAACAGCGGGAAGTCGCTGCTTGAACACGTCTGACCTGACAAAAAATATTTACAGCAAATAAAGGATACGCCCAGCATACGGTTACATGAAAAGTCGGTCGTGATTGCAGCAGCTTCTTGGAGTGACTGATCAGCATTTGTTCTACTCTCTCCCAATTTGCATAAGATTGGTGCATGTGTTACACAAACCCAAGCTGATGGTAAAAAGAGGTCAAAGAAACACGACGAGAGCATGAAGACCTCAGAAGAAATTCGCCGAGAGAACTGAGCTTACACTGAGCGTTGAATTCCGCTTTCGTGATGTCAAGCGTGAGCTCAAATGAACCCCTCCCGGACGTGCTCCTGATGGCACGGGTCCAGGAACAGTACACTTCCAGTTTCTTTCTTTCTTTCCATTTTTCTGCTTGTTGCGGTTTATTATTATTGCGATAGAAATTTTGTGGACACTCCAAGCGAATATTCGCCGTCGTCGTCGGCGGCGGCGTTGCGGTGAGGCTGCGCGTATTTTAGGTATATCGATGCCATATGCCATGCCATGCTATACGACATGTTGTATATGCGGGTTATATTTTTTTACCACATTATATGTATATATATTTCAACTCTTGTTTTACACTTACACTATTTACTTCGGCGGTCATGCGGTGTCCCTAAATTCGTGGGAAGTACATGAAGGCAGCTTTTGTTTATTTTCTTAATCGCACAGTATCCTGTTCCTCTGTACTCCGTGCATTCAAACGCGAGCAATTTCCGATATACTCCAGTGCGTTGTTCCGGAGATCCGGTTCTAGGTCATCCGCGTTTGTAACAGTTGACTATACAAAACGTTCCCTTTCGACTACACCACGCTTAGAAACTGGTTACAAAGCGCTTACACGTCGCACTTCCAGGTAATTACTCGTAACGGGCGTTCTTATCAGGTATTGTCTGTTTGTGTTTCAATTTATACTGATGGTACATGTGGAATTAATTAACTTAGCTTAACTTAGTATCTGCCTTCAAAGGCACTCACTAATTACATTGGAACACATCACAGCTACATTTATTTCATTTATCGTGACTAAAGGTCCTCCATCCACGATCTACCACCGCTTTAAGAAACGTCCGTGGAGGCGCCTTTTGAACGCGATTTTGAACAAGCCCGCAATCACAGAGCTGCTACCCTTGTTCGGTAAATCCCGCCCGCAGCGCACATCAGGATGCAGAGGCGACAAAAACACCTGAACGACCGCCTTTGTGGCCGCCCAGCCGGAAGTGTCGGCGGAACAAACGACCAAACACAAAGAAGGCTGAAAGATGGTCATCGTAAGGCGTGGGAGTCGGGTGCTTCTTCATTTTTTTTTTCTCATAAACTGTCGGTGCGTGTCCGTCTTGTCCGTGGGCACAACGCTCCGGCGACTTCGGGATTTCCACTAACCCAGTTTGGCGACCCCATGTCGAGGAGGCCGCGCTCAAGAACTACCGTCAGGAGCTCGTGCTTTGCTGAGGCGGCATCTCCTGACCACGGAAGCGTGGTCGGTGGCCGCCTCCGACCGCCCGTGCCACCCATGCGTGCACCTCGAGCGCGACACTCAACGCGTGCGCTAGCTCATCTAACCGGCTGAGGCCTGCGGCAACGCGCTGCGCGCATGTACGCTGGTGCTGAGCCGCGCGAGCATTGCCGACAGCGGCCACCCATTGCGAGGGTCTGCCACGCTGACTCTTTCCATTCGTGTTCACAGTTCAGTTGCAACAATGTCAACTTGGCAAACAGCCTGATTTTTTTGGAACTATTTTGAACAGAGTTTCCCACAAGAACTAATAGAGGAAAGCCTGGCGCTATTGTATACGGTAGCTAAGATTAAAATTAATGCAGTTCTCGAATTTTACGTGCCAAAACCGCGATCTGTATATGAGGCGCGCCGTAGTGAGGGACTCCGCATTAATGTTGACTACCTGGGGTTATTTAACGTGCACTTAATGCGTGGTACACGTGCAATTTCGCACCGCCCCCCCCCCCCCCCCCATGGGAATGCGACCACCGCAGCTGCATTCGGCATAAGTGGCAATTTAAAACAACTGGAACACACACCACATATCGCGCTCTTGTACGATCCCCACTCGGCGTGTGCAAAACATCGCGTTTATTCAAGACAATGTATACAACCAACTGGTCCAAATTGTAGCCATAATTGTATTGCGTGACTGTCACATAAGAGCGCATAATCTAAGCGCGTGCCTCGCGTCATTCAAGCCAACAAAGAACAAGCCGGCCCCGCGGCAGCTTCGACAGAGGGAGAGAACGCATACGCCACAGACAGCCGATGCGATCAACGGAGTCTATAAGCAAAAAAAAAAAAAAAAAAACAAGATACGCGAAGGTGACGGTAACGAGCGAGAGAGAGTGTGTGTGTTGAAACAACCTCTCACCCGGCGAGCAGAGAGAGAGAAACGGAGAACGGCAACCCGGCTTGCGCCTACGGATGAGTCACCACCCTCCTCGACGACGCTCCGACGGCCGCGTTCGAAAACGCGAGAAACGTCTCAAAGATTCCCAGGCTTTGTTCATGCTACGGGATCACATCTCCGACCGAAGATTCCAGGAGTGCCGGCGAAGGCAATAAAAGCGCCGTGCGGGAATCGGAAGGGGGATCAGACCGCGCCGGTGAAGAGAGGTGCGGAAGACGGGGATTCCCCGGCAAGCTAACCGACGAGTTCATCGAGCGTCTGCATTTCCAGAAGAAGTTTCTTCTTCGATATTTGCCTCGAGCTACGCCGAGGGTGTCCGGCTCAAGACCAGCACAGGTGAATACGATTGGACACTTTGTGTTCCTATTCATTCTGTACTTTACGTGTTGGACTCTTAATGCTTGTCGTTAATTATTTTCCAGTGTTTTGTTAATACCCATCTGAATTGTATTGTGACGTGTCTAGTCGAAGTGTGCACGTGTGTATATAACTGCCTTGTTTGATGAATATATTTTGTTGTGTTCTGACAACTCTGGGCTCTCACTCGGTCTTTAGACCACAACCGGCGCTCGCTGGGGCACCCGAGGCCCCCTTATTAATTGTCCTTGCTTTCGTGGGGCTAATTTCGGAAGCTGATAAGTCGGCTTTGGAATTTGGCCCGGCGTTGGCGCCTCCTTGACGGGGTGTATGACAGTGACGCTATAGGCGCGCTGTGCTCGTTTACTCTTTTGTTGCGTGCATGTCTTTTGCTTATACTTTCAGTTGTATCCAGGTAATGTGGGCTTAATTATCCTCGAGCCCAGCTGTCAGCTTCGTTTAAGGAAGCCATCTGTTGGTGCATGCGGAGAGACAATAATTGCGGTCAAGCGAGCTTTTTTAGAGCACGCGGCGGAATTGCCCAAAGGACGCGCTTGCAAATTACATCTGGCGTTGTAATCTCCTGCAAATGTGTAGGCATTTCTTTTCAACTTGGGTTTACCTGCTCTACTTCCTAAAAGAAGTGCTACTACGTGGTTAAGCTATATTCTCATGGAAGATGGGCTCTGCTCGCGCAAATGAGACGTTCTTGTTGGAGGGTCTCCTATTTTTGCTTGTGTGTTCTCACTGTTTCGCCATAGTTCATGCCTACGTGAATGAAGACCGACTGTGATGTCACGGACGTTTTGAGCCAGCTGTAGCCTAAACGTCAACGTAAAGAAGAGCAATCAGCGTCAGATTTCATCCTTGGATGAAAGCTCGTGTGTGAACGGGAAAAACTCTTTAAACCCACTTCCTCTTAGAAAGTATCTCTTTTGTGTTTCCATCAACACAGTAAATCCCGTTGCCGAACACTTCAAGGGCAGAATGTTTCGTTCAGTGTACTTTGACTTGTATAGCGCCCGCGTCTAATTGACTGTTCACTAAGAACAGTGTCGACCGACACCACCACAAGCATATCCAAACTCAGCTCGGCTACTGGCCCATCTAACTACAAGACTACATAGCTCCCCATGGGCCGTGCATGGGCATTTTATCAGCCCTTGGACAACCTAAAGGGTAAGAGGATGAAAACTCCAAAAAGCCACGCGGGCCGCAGATAAGTGCATCGTTGGCAGCATGTTTTAGACCCCTGATTGACGTTGAGTGATGGAAGGCAGTAGTGACAGCTCTTTAGGCAACAGCTGATCTGCTTTCCTCTGCGCATTACAAATCGCTAGGTCGGATGGCCTAAAGTCATCATCTACTACGTGCCTTGCTGATCGCGCATCACCAAAAGCAGTGAAAAGACGCGACACAGGCGCGAAGGGTGACTGACACCCGTATCACATGGTCTTCGAGGACTATAAAGTCGGCGCCTGCTTCTAAGCCTGCTTAAGGCAGCAGTGACAGCGCTGCGGGCAACATCTCATATGGTTTCCCCTGTGCATTACAGGTTAGTGACTGCTTCGATCGTTAAACAGAAAGCATGGCTTGCTATGGCGTTGCATTGCTGTCACTGCGGCCCTGTGACGTTCATTCTTTACTCGCCTCTAGTCTGTGTTGAATCAGGAACTAACAAAGCTACTCAATGATTTCAAGGGGGAATTAAGATCTAATTGGAAGAATTGAAAACAACCACTAGAAGAAAAGAGTCGATTTCAGGAAAGAAGTTTACGCGCAGAGATTGATGAAATGAAAAAAAGAAGGCATGGATCTAATTATCAAAGGTATTGATGAAAACCGCGCACTTCAGGCAATCGTTACCGAAAATGATGCTCTCAAGAAAGAAAACGAAGCGCTGCGGCATAAAGTATCTAACCTTGAGAAGAATCAGGCAGATTGCAAAACAAACCTCGCGAATGAGAAAACGGAGCAGTACTCGAGCAACAGAAACCTCGAAATCAAAGGAGCAGTAAAACAGCCAAATGAAAACCTTGCAGGTACGTTAAATAAAATTGACAATGCCATCGGTGAGCCGATAACACGTGTGGACGTTGACGTGTGCCACTCAGGCTCAACGAAAGATGCAAGCAAGCAAAATATTATCGCACAGTGTCAGCGCCGCGACAAGCGCGACAAATTGCTTCATAAAGTACGCAAGGCGAAGCTGACAGACGCTTCACTAGGTTTACCCAAGCATTCCTCCGCATACGTCAACGAACACTTGAGTTCCGAGATAAAATAATACAGGGAATGGACGTAACGCGCAAGCCCGAACACTGTTGAAAACTGGTTTGGACAAGAAACGGCGTTGTTCTTGCATGACGCACGGAAGATTCACCTGTCGTTCAGATCACTTGCGAAAGTGATCTTACCAAAATCTGCAGCGCTGCGCAGACTAACTATTAACTTCTGTTTTCAGTCACTTAGATCTCAGGAACAAAATAGCGAGGAAAAGCAATACGCTTCCTGAAGACATCGAACCTATACTGTATAAAACAGTATAAGGGTAAAGTGAGTGAGTGAGAGAGATAAAAAGAAGTTAGGGATGTTAACCAGTAAATAGTCCGGTTGGCTACCCTACGCTGGCGGAAGGCAAAAGGGGAATAGAAAGAAAGGATACATATAGAAAGAAAGGAATGCGGTGAGTGTGAGCACATAAAACAATATACGCAGTCAAAGGCGCTCGCACGAGCCAGTCGTCCTCGAAAAGGAAATAAGTGCTTCTACTGTCTTCTAAGCCGATGGTCGGTAGGGACGGTGTTCCTGTATTGTCTGTTCACTCAGTGGATGATCTTCTAGTTTCCTAAATGCGTTTTCGTTTTGCAGCTGCTTGCCACAGTTGCCTCGGGATACCCGAGCTTTTGTCAAGCCGTAGAGAGAGCGTAAGCTTTATCTTGAAATCAATCAGATTCGAGTCCGGCGTCTTTTTAGTGGGTCTGGGCACCCGCCGCGGACGCGGTTCCGAGACCTTGTCTCGTAGCGGCTTCCTCGGCTCGCTGGACGGCCCAGAGTTGTGCTGTCAGGTTCGAGCTGAACAATGCTTTCTTCCAGTGCGAGCGGAGGCTGGCGGTGGAAGAGACGGAGGGGTCAGCACTGCCCGAATTGTTTGTTAAATCCTGACACTCCCATAGCATGTGATTAAGCGTCGCAACCTCGCCACACGACGTGCATATGTTTGTAGTGTACATGTCTGGATACATGGCGTGCGTGAGTCTGGGGTTTCTGTGAGAATCCTTTTGTAATTGTCTGTAGTGTACTGCTTGCGTCCTGTCTAACGTAGCATTAGGGAATGGGTATACGCGTCTCTGTAACTGGTAGTGTGTCGTGATGTCGTGGAACCTGGTCATGTTTGCAGTACCCCGCGGGGACTCTTCCGCCGATGATGCTCGGTAAGTGAGGCCTCGAGCAACGCTCTGAGCCGCTTTGTTGGGGGTGCTCAGTCCAGTGTGTGCCGGGATCCATAGCAAGTGCCTTGGGTTATCGAAGTCGGCCTCTTCCTGGTGTATGGGATGTCGCTGGAGAATAAGATACGCCTCTTGCGAGATGCGTCCATTTGCAAAATTTCGAATTGCCGTTTGCGAATCGCAGATCACGTATGTAGCTTTGGTTTGTGTGAGGGCCAGTGCTATGCCCGCTTCCTCTGCCGCTTTGGCATGTTCCGTGTTCAAGGTGACGCTCGTGGGGTGGTTCCCTCGGTGGCTGTAACTGCCGCCACGAAACTCTTCCTGTCTCGAGAGGTTCCAATCAGTCGGCCGAAGTGAACGGACGTGCCGTCAGCGTGCTCCGCAACCACCGAAACGCCGCGACCTTCACCAGCCGCCCTTGCCCGGGCCGTTTTCACCGGGAGTTGTATGGGAAGTGGCCTTCTCACCGTTTCCCACGGTTCGTCGTCTTCTCGCTAGCCCGAACGCCTACGAGGCGCTCCGGCAACGCCTGCGCCGGCGGCACGGGCTCCGGCTCGGAGCTGACCTAACCATGGCTACGGAAGCAACTAGAGATTTCACGAGCACCGGAACGCTACACCGGCAAGCATCAAATGACGAAGACGGAATGGACCTCACCGGCCCCAGCACGTCGACAGGGTACTCAACCAAGCATACGGAGGTGAGCGGACCTACTCTAACTTCCACCAACCCCCCCGATGATGATGCAGACTGGCAAACGGTGCTAACGCTACGCCAACGGAAGCAACAAGCGTTGGAACGAAAGCGCGGCAAAGCGCCGGCCAAAGACAAGCTCGAAGTTAACACGGACACCAAGAGACCGCCCACTCCGAAAGGAAGAAAACTAGCCAAGCTCCCACCACTACCAAAGGACGATTTCAAGATCATCATACGACCGCATCAGGGCTTACCCCTACGCATGGAGGAAGGAAACAAAACAGGAGAGGCCCTGACGTCACTTTTTTGAAGCCGGAAGTGCAGCCATGTTGGTGTGCCACCTCTATTTGCGCCTCCAATCAGGGGCATGATCAGGGGTTCTGCAGCTCGCCGGAGCAGATGGGCGCGAACTTTGAACTTGCATTGTTACGAGCCGCCGGAAGTGTGTGCTCCTGACGCGCGTCAAAACAAAGCCTACAAAACTTCTGTAGCAGTTTTAGGGAAACAGACGCGCTCCTGTGTTTTTCCGTGGCATGTTGAAGAAGACAACGAAGACCCGCGTCGTGATTGCTTGAGTGTATCTGTTGCTGGCCGACACTCACACTCAGACGTAAAACACACATTTCAAGCTGACACACCACACTCCAAAGTCAGCTTTTCTCGCGAACAAAAGGTGCTGCGGGAAAGACACCGGCGGAAAAATCTTATCTCACTTTTCAGAGACCGAGAGCAGCAGCGAAAGCTTCAGGAGCTCGGTTGCCATGGCAACGTTGACATTTGGGGTACCCGTCCCAGTGCTCCTTTGCGAAAAACAGCACGTGACTTCCGCCACACCTTCTCCAATACGTTCGTGCTGGCCAGGGCCTCTCCTGGGGTTTCCTTCCTCCATGCCCCTACGCAACATCCTCACACCAGCAATGGCGACAGCAATCATTGAAGCCTGCAACCATGAGTTTTCTGGGGAACAATTTCTCCTGCGAATCAAGCCAGGCTCTAACATAGCCATCCTCTCTACTCCGCACCAAGAGGTGGCCATGAAAGCACGGGACTTCGCCTCCTGACCATCAACGACGCAGCCCATGCTGTCAAAGCATACGCGGCCACCGGGGAAGACGCACTGAGAGGGGTGGTGCATGGTATACCGCGACACACTCCGTCAGAGACCCTGCTTGCCAACATGCGGATTCGCACGCAAGGAGTTGAGCTGATCCAGGCCCGCATGATCGGCGATACCCAAAGTGCCACCCTTACGTTCAGCGGGCCCATACTACCGAGAACCGTATACTATTACGGAGGAGAGCTCTTGTGTCACCCCTTTCGTGCTACCATCCAAGTGTGCAAGCTATGTCGCGGCAAGGGACACCGCACGGACGTTTGCCCAAATCCTACGCTACGAATCTGCAAAATATGTGGGCTCGTGAACCCAAGTGAAGGACACCCCTGTGAACCTAAATGTGCCTCGTGCGAGGGGGCCCACCTTACCGGGGACAAGAGCTGCACCAAACGCTTAAAGCAACCGCAACAACCACGAGCATCGCGGACCCCACGTCCGCAGAACACCAGACCACAAAGATGGTTCTCCTCCTAGTACGGGGAAGAAGACAGCAGGGCGGGTCAAAGCCACAGAAGCAGAAGCGCCAGCACGGAGAGATCCCGCTCCAGATCCGCGCAGCGCACTGCCGCCTTCACCCAGTCCACAAGTACGCAGGAACAAAGTTCCCGATCCCGGACCTCGACGAGCAACAGCCAGCAGCTGGGATCAAAGACCAATGCAAAGAATACACCTGCACAGGTAAGCTGGGCGGGAGTCGCGTCTTCCACGACCAAATTCATCGAGCAAAGTGAGGAATACAAGCGAGCCATCTCAGAGGGCAGACAACTTAAAGCAATCTTACACGGTAAAACGCAAGAAGTAGAAACACTCAAGCGACAGGTAGCTATGCTCACGGCGCAAATGGATCAACTTAAATCCAAACCACCCACTCCGACACCGCAACAACAAGCACAACCACCACCACCACCACTTGCGACACAAACAAAACAGCCAACACAACAACCACTGTCACAGCGGCCACCAACAGAAACACAATCCTCGCCACAAGATGCGACAACACAAGTGACACTGCAGCAAGTAGAACACATGTTTGCATTACAGCAGCAACAAATCCAGCAACAATTTCAGCAAATGCAAGAGCAACTACAAGCGCAAATGCAGCAGATGTTTACGGAATTCCAAGAACTAAAACGATATGTAGACGATTCAGTTCAGAAGTTCCAACGGCCGCGCAAACGACGACACAGCCTCGCCTCGGGCCAGCTGAGCGCGAAGATCATGGACACCACTGACACTGAGGATACCACAACCTCCGAAGTTCCTCATCATGGCTAACAACACAATCAGGCAACAAGAGAATCTCACTATGTGGCAGTGGAACTGCCGATCACTACACAACAAACACGCGACACTAACACAATACATCAAGACGGCGCTAGTTCCTCCCGACCTCATCTGCTTGCAAGAGGTGGGGAAGCGACCGAGACCCATAGAGGGTTACTGCCTGTACACGAACCCGGATCACCCGATGGTGGCAACGCTGGCTCGAAAAGACCTTGCGATCAGCAGTGCCGCAGCACCGGGAGTAGAAATCCAGCACCAAATTATAACAATCTGGCCAGTGAAGAAGGGACGACCAAAGTGCGTCTTGGTTAACGTCTACAGTTCACCCAGAGACCAAAAAGCTGACTTCTCACCATTACTTAACCATGTATCCACCCTCCTCGTGCGACGTGATAGGCTAATTCTCCTCGGAGATTTCAACGCCTGGCATTCAGAGTGGGGATACAAGAGAGACACGGCGAAGGGCTCCAACCTTCTCAGAACGACACAGACACATGAACTCTTGCTGATCACGCTGCCAGGCGTCCCCACCAGAGTAGGCAACAGCGTGGCTCGCGATACCACGCCTGACTTAACTTTTGTTAATGACGACAGAGGAGTCACCTGGAGCAACCTGGACGAGACGCTAGGCAGTGACCATTACATTATAAATGTAACCTGCAACACGGCAAAAGTACGCCAATCCCTGGGGACGGCCAAACTCACTGACTGGAAAAAGTACAGAGAAAAACAGCAGACAGCCAATTCAACGCCAACCTCTGCAGGAGAATGGAGCGCTTTTCTTAAAGAAATCTACAATGCCACCACCAAAGAGTATCAGACCACACCGGAAACGCCGGCGGTGGACAACCACCTGGCACACCTCTGGGAGGCCCGCCGAAGTCTATCAAAGCGTTGGAAGCGACAAAGACACAACCGCAAACTCCGACGCCGGATAGACCAACTGGCAGAAGAAGCCAACGTCTACGCCATACAGCTCAATAACAACAACTGGCGAAGTTTTTGCGACTCCCTACGAGGCACCTTGAGCACCAAGAAAACCTGGGCTATCCTCCGTTGCATGCTGGACCCATCAAGCACACGTACGCAAGCGAATAATGTCATGAGGAAACTCGTCGGAGAATATCCAGGCACAGAAGACGAGCTCATCCAACTACTAAAGAACACTTACACCGGAGAAGCACAGACGCCTTCACCTAGCCCCAGAAACTATCACGGCCAAGAAAACGGAGATCTGGACGCCCCTATCACCTTCGAGGAACTCTACACCGCTACTCAGGCATTCAAGAAGAACACGGCACCGGGCCCCGATCGAATTACCAATGCAATGCTGAGAAACCTAAGCGACTCGGCCATCCAACAGCTAACCGATTTCTTTAACGACACGGTATGGAAACCCCACGGCCGACTACCCTCGGAATGGAAAACGGCAAACGTTATTCTAATACCGAAGCCGGGGAAACCGCGCGAACTAGGCCAACTACGACCCATCTCGCTCACCTCCTGTCTGGGCAAGCTTTTTGAGCGAGTCGTCCTCACCAGACTCGAGAGACACATAGAGCAAAACGATCTGCTTCCGGCCACAATGCTTGGCTTCAGGAGAGGGGTATCGGCCCAAGACGTCTTCTTACTGCTAAAAGACGAAGTCCTCAATCCCCCGTCGGGTAGTCCAGACAGGATCTTGCTCGCACTCGACATTCAAAAAGCATTTGACACTATCTCGCACTCCACGATTCTTGAGGGACTCGATGACGTAGGATGTGGTGATAGAATACATTGCTACGTGCAAGACTTCTTGAGCAACCGCACCGCCCATATTGGGATAGGTACGACACGATCACTCGCATATGACCTACCGGGGCGAGGCACCCCTCAAGGCTCTATACTATCACCGCTCCTTTTCAACATCGGCCTACGCAAACTGGCACTACAACTGGAGGAGCACAGAGATCTCGGGTGCGCCATATACGCGGATGATATTACGCTATGGGCCACTCAAGGCTCGTACGGCGACCGGCAAGATATCCTCCAAAGAGCCATTGACACGGTCAAACCTTCACGAAACAAGCAGGCATGAAATGCGCCCCGGCCAAGTCGGCATACCTACACATTAGGCCCAAGCATACACAAGCGAACAGAGCACCGACCCTACAACTCTTTCTCGATGGGGAACCCATCAAGAGGACAACAAACATGCGGGTTCTCGGGATGCACGTACAAGAAACGGGCAGCGTTTCCATCGCGCTCTCTAAACTCAAACGCACTGTAAGCAGCATCACTGGACTTATCAACAGAATCGCGCGCGGCAAAGAGGGAATGACGGAGGCGGACACTTTGCGATTGGTGCAAGCCTTCGTCATTAGTCGCATAACTTACGCACTGCCCTTTCAAGCCACGCGCCGCACCGAGACCGATCAAGTGGACAAATTGATTCGAATCGCCTGTAAGGCCGCGCTCGGCCTTCCGGCGAGCACAAGCACGGAGCGCCTCCGGGAGCTAGGGCTGACCAACACATATGAAGAGCTCGCCGCAGCCACGATGATCGCCCAGCGAGAGCGTCTTAACGCGACGCCCCAGGGACGTTGTCTATTAAGACGCCTGCACTACCCCCTGGCGCCGCAATTCTGCGGGGACGAGACTCAACTGATACCACTCGCTCTGCGAACACGGCTACATGTGTATCCCATCCCACGCAACATGCACCCGACATACCACGCAAGACGAAGACGAGCCAGGGCGACAGCCCTGCTACAGAGGCAGGGCCACCCGGACACGTATTTCGCGGACGCAAGTCTCTACCCCCACACAACACGAACCCCCGCCTTCGTGGCGGTCGCGACAAATCGGGCACGCATGGTCGCGGCTGCGTCCTTGCGCACCTCGTCCAGCGCAACGGCGGAGGCCGCAGCCATCGCCCTAGCCGTACGAGCCGCCGAAGCAAACGGTCAATCGGCACACGTGCTAACGGACTCTCAGGACGCATGTCGACTATACATGCGGGGAGTTTTGCCGGCCAGCGTCGTGCGCATCCTCGGACCAAGACTCACTCACGACCATGGGATCACATGGTGCCCGGCACACGCCGGAGTGGATGGCAACGAACGGGTGGACCGCCTGGCTCGAGATATGACAGGCCGAGCCGCGGATCACTCCACCCTAACGGAGCCCCCCACACCCGGCACGCCCCGAGAAATACTGGAGCTGCAAAGACTCGGCCGACAAACAAAGGCTCCTCCCCATCCCAAGCTCAACAGGGTGCAGGCAAGGGACTGGCGCCGCCTACAGACGAACACCTTTCCTCACTTGCACAGGCTACACAAGATATACCCCGACAGACACAAAGACAAATGTCCCTGGTGTGAAGACACCCCGACACTCCAGCACATCACATACGAATGCCCGAGGCGCCCGGCACATGCCGTCTCGCCGCTAGTCAGGAACTCACTCGTGAACTGGTCGTGGCAGGCGCGACTCACCGAACTGGACTTGGGAAGCCAGCTGGCGACCCTCGACCAGGCCCGGCGAGCCGCGGAAGCCAGTGGGGCCCTGGAATAGGGGCTCCACCCATAGACACCAGTAAGATTTTTGTTTCAATAAAGTTGTTCTTCTTCTTCTTCTCCGCCGACAGGACCAAAGAAGACACAGGGACACACACGGCGCTAACTTCCAACGATAGGTTGCGAGAACACAAAAACAAAGTCGACAAAATTGCATCAGACGGGTTTCTCTCCCTTCGTTGTAAGCAGCATCATTGCTTCCCTCTCTATTAGTCAACAACCATTACTGGTAGAAGTAAGTGCAACCTTAGTATACTTATAATAGAAGCTGAACAGAGTGCTGCCTTGGGGGAATCCTGTATTAGTAAACCGTCATTGGCTCTCTGATAAAGAACTGAAAATTTTTCGCATGCCTTAGGATATCACTGTATAGACATTTTTTTCGCTTTGAATGTTTAACTGTTCACGTGGCTGTGACTCATGATGGCTGAGTGAATAAGTACGAGCTGGTCTTCGATAATTACCATTGTTGGATGTTTGTGCCATGTGTGTCCCTGTGTGTCTTATTTTGGCCTGTCTTTTAACCGCCCTACCGTAAACCCTCCACGATGTGTTACCAACAAGCCCACATTGCAACCCTCGTGAGCTTCACAGCCCCTCATCTAGACCGCTGTCACATAAGGAGTTTAAAGCAGCTTACGCTGCACGCAAGCCCATTCCCAGGGCTTTATAGAAGTGATTGCATACAAATTGAGCGAGAGTCTAGAGGACATTCAGTCCCTTTATGAGATGTGCTACGCTCAGTCGCATACTATAAGCACACGCAAAGCACATTGGGAATATCCTCGACTAAAGCATGACTTCAAGTGCACAATTCACGTCTCGTTAGGGATTAGTTATAGTTAAGGGCGTTTTAGTCCTAATTGTTATCTCTGAGACACGCTTTACTTCGACCCCTTGCACAATCACCAAAAAGGACAATGGACCTATCGCGTGGCGTGTAATTATCGCACTGAAGAATTGTCCGTGCTTCGGTAGAATTTTTCTCTGCCATAAGGTTCTTTCGTAACACGAAATTGCAAAGCAAGCAAGTTCTTTCATACGTTAGGCATAAGCTTTAAGTAGGCCACTTTGTCGTGCGATGCGGCATCTCCTGCCAAAAGTTGTGGCGCGAGAGCTAAAGTCATCAGTGCCCTTAATCGGCTCTATCGCATTGAAACGCCACTCAAGAGCCGGGTCGGTGAATAAAGGATCAGGCCTGTGAGGACCAGGCGAGCGCAAATTTGCGTATATTACGTTACGAGCATTGTGGCCTTCGAGAAATAAAGCCCCATTCATTGTCCTGAAAACGCCGCTTGTGTTGGCAGCTGAGGCAGCTTTCGGCATATTGAGTAATGTCCCTTTGTGGAACAAGGTAATTTTATACTGATGCGACAATTTAATCTGTCCTACCACAGCGCAGTTTTTTCTACTCATGCTATAGCCCTAATCTCTGTTCTTTTTTTAATGTTATGATAACCATCATTCAAGCAGCCGGTACACAATCTCTCCGAAATTTAGGAACAATGGAGCACACTGTGCGGATTGATGCCTATGCCACTTTTTTTTTTTTTACAAACAATAAACGTTCTGCGTCGTTACACGTCTACTGTTTCTAACTATAACTATTTTGAGCGTCTCCATTCCCCTATTGTTTTCCCTCCTCCCTCCCTCCATACAAAGGGAGCACTGTCTTCGGTCAACGCTTTATACAAGACCGAGGATAACTGGGTTAGGTACGGCACATGCTGTTTCTTTTTGGTTTTTATTGCGATAGCAATTATATGGACACTTCAAGCGGATTTCTGCCGTTGGCGTCGCCGTCGTCGTCGTCGTCGCTGTGAGTTTCCGTATGCAGTTCAAGGGCGATAAAATCGTCGCCGCGCGCCGTACGCTGTATGTGCGAGTGAAAGCTCGCGAATGAGGTTCCGTATAAAGTTCAAGGGCGATAAAATCTTCGCCGCGCTCCGTACGCTGTATGTGCGAGTGAAAGCGCGCGAATGAGGTTCCGTATAAAGTTCAAGGGCGATAAAATCTTCGCCGCGCTCCGTATGCTGTATGTGCGAGTGAAAGCGCGCGAATGAGGTTCCGTATAAAGTTCAAGGGTGATAAAATCTTCGCCGCGCTGCGTATCCTGTATGTGCGAGTGAAAGCGCGCGAGGGACGCGCGCTTTCACGGAGAGCGACCGCATGGCGGAGAGCAAACGCGACCGTAGCCCCAAAAGCCGGAGGGGGATAGGAGGGAGGGAGGGTAGGAGGGAGGGGGGGGGGGGGCGAAGTTGTGCTGCGGCACCAACGACGCAAAAGGAACTGGCGACTCAGTCTCGCAAGTGAAAGGAGGAAAACGGGAAGGCAGCGCGGGAGGGAGTGGGGGGGGGGGGGGGGGGGGGGGGCTTCTACTCTGCCCGCAACTGCATACTTGTACTTTGCCCGGCTGTGGCGGTCGCCCGCACTGTATCTCGAAAGCGATCTGCAGACGGCTCATAGCTTTGTTTGCACTGTGCGTTCGCCGCTCAGCTTCCGTTCAAGCGATAGACCGCACGAACATTCGCTCGGTGCTTGCCACTGCGCTTGCTCCCGCCAGCGTTTTCACAGCGGTTGTCTGCGGTCATCGAGTACGATCTATTCATGTTTGCTTGTGCGCGTTGACACCATGCTTGTTAATTCAGTTAGTAAGCAAATGTGTCTAAGTTTATACAGCCGATAAAACTACTATCCTTGCTCCGTATAGCTCCATACTAATTTTCTATCGCAATTGATGCTTCGCCTTTCGGGCGAAACTGCGGCTTTTTTGTTGTGGTAGCACCTAGATTATTTCTTTTTTCCACAGTGTCGACAACATGCGTACCCTGCCATTTGCTCAATAAAAGAGAAAGGTAGAGTCACAGATTATACAGCGCAAGCGACACTTATGGGATATAGGTGCGCTCCCACAAGAATCATAGTAATGGCTCAGTGGCGAATAGGCACGAGGTGGCCGACTAGATTTCAGGTCCTAGCTGCCGCCTTTCGATGGGAGCTGAATGCGAAAAAGCTCGTGTACTTAGATTTCGGCAAATGTTGAGAAAAAAGCGGGTGGTACAAAATTAATAGTCAACGGCATCCCTCACAGCTACAGCGTTTCTTTGAGACGTTGATTCCCATGCGTGAATATTGCCGAAGACCACGTGCTTCAAGCACCGGGCACCGTTATTTTGTTTGCGGAAAAGATAACGTGCCATTTTTTTGTGTTTTTTTTTTGTTTGTTTTTGTTTACAGTGTGAAACGGACGGTGTATTCCCGCTTGAAATATTTCTTTACAGAAAATATGAGGCAGTTGAGCACGCAAAGGAATAGTAGTAGCAGTAGAAGTAGAAAACTTTATTTCCAAAGGAATAAATCCTGCATTTCGGGTGCAAGGGCACTTCCAGAAGGGCAAGAGGGCTTTTAAGTCATTTGCGAGAATCACCGGAAGCAATGTAACGATTTCATGGAAAGTACAAAAGGAAGCAGAATTGTCCATAGTATAGATAAAATGCCCTGTACCGCTAACCTAACATATGCTCGATATTTAATTACCAGAGCAAACAAGAAGCTTAGCCGAAGTATCTTGATATATACGGAATTAAACAGTCCCTGCCAAAATTATCCCAGCTTTTACAAATTACTTCTACAGGTGTTCTACGTTATTTGTTAATTAAATCTAAAGAAATCCCGTCTAAGGCAGTTGTATTGGCAGCGAGAACTTGGACGAATATCAAACTGCCATTTGACAGTCTTCTGTCTTTGGGTGTCGCACAACGAGCGATATGTCGTTCAAGGAACTCTACCGGCGAGAGAGGGAGAGAGCGAAATACAGAGAATTCTGCCGGTGTATAAGATAGAGGCCTACATGCTTCTCTGCATAGAGAGGGGGATCGGGGACAGAAAAACCCGAGGAGGAATTGGGGGCGGGGGGAGGGGGGGGGGATAAAACAAGAAAAAATATGATCACGGTATTATTTAGAGGCGGGACAAAGGTGATAGTTTTTGCGCAAACACGCTAAAGCTTTCCAATTAAGCCGACGACTGCAAGGAACATAAAAATGAAATTTTAAAGCTTGCCGGTGCTTTGTAGGAGAAGGCATAGGACCTCGTATTCTTCCTAAATCTAGTAGTTCTTGGGAAACAGAGCCCATTCTATCGAAACAGCAAGTTCTCTCGTATCAGTATCTGGACATGGCAACAATGTGTTCCCCAATTTCTAATGCACCACAGTTATCACAATACGGGTTGTTGGCCAGTCCAAGGCGGTACAGATAGCTATTGGCGAATGTGGCGTTTAGACGAACTCGATGATATAGACTCTCAAGATGACATGGAAGCAGATGTTGAAGTCTATAATTTAGGACGGGGTTGATTGAGAAGAGAAAGGCATTTTGAACCGATATAATTTTTATGGAAGCCTTCCAAACGCTTATAAAGACGTCAAAAGCATGTAAACCACTCATTCTTCCCAGCCACACACCTACACAACTCCTAGACATCGCGGAATATCGAAAAAAGTATATTAAACCAAAAGGAAGATTTTTACAAATGCTTTCACTCAGTTTTCGAGCTTCAATACAAAGTTCTCCTGATCACCATTCGCGTTTCATGCTCGCTAAAAACATACATATACTTTTTTCATTATTCAGACATTATTCATGCGAGCACTCGTCTGAGATTTTCATGCCAGCCAGAAAAAAAAAAGAAGGTTATCGTATACCACAACGAATCATGCGTTAAATTATTCATACTACCATTTTCGCAGAAAAAGAGGGCCGCAATCACCTTGCTTTAGTGGTCAATAAACATGCACGGCTTCTTTATCCCCAAGGGCGACAGACAGCTGCCGATTCGCGGCGAATGGCCACTGGTTTGAAGTGTCATAAACGTGGTCGTTATGCTTCGTTTTCTTAATTTTTACTCGTCATGTTTTGACGTCCGGGAGAAATGATTCCCGTCTGGACCGCGTTATTGGTTCAACGCAGCACATAATACTCAATATTTATACCAAACGTCCGGGCCAGAGGTTTTTTAGAAAACTCTTGTACTGGCTTTCCAACACAGCGTGTAAACGCGCATTAACTAAGAAAAGAACAACCACCTGGTCACATGAATAAATAAGTGTACTCATAAAGACTCAAAACGGTTAGACATTCTCGCTCTACCAGGGCAGGGAAGGCTGCCTTCCTTGTTGACTCAATCCTGCATAAAAGATGGCTAGATGAATCATTGTGATGAAAAGGAGGGTGCAGATGAAAAGGAGAAAAGTTGACGCAATTCGCCCGTCCAATACTCGCGTTGGAGGGGGAGAGCGTGAGGCGCGCCAACCAATGGCGGTGTAGGAAGAAAGTAGGTCAACGAAGGAGCGGAGTGTGAGAGGAATTCACGTTAGCGTTGGTTGTATATACAGAGCTTTCGATTAGTGGTTCATCACATTCGATCGCAGTTACAACTATGAGAAGACCACGAGAAGTGCGTTATCCTGAGGAAGAAGATGCCTACCACGAGCGTCAGCGAGAGCTGTCTCGTGAACGGGCTCGTCGTCGTAGGGCTGACCCCGAGCTGCGTGCCAGAGATGTCGAGTTTAAACAGTCGCGCCGGGAGGCCGATCCCGTGCCTGCCCGAGACACGGAAACACATCGGCAACGCAGGGAGACAGCTTCGCTGTTCGACCATCTTCACGGAGTGGAAGGGGCGGTGATTTCTTTAGTCTTTTTTGACCGCGAAGCTGTTATACGCTTGTTTCCAGCGGATCGCTGAGTGCGTAGGCCAAGCGCGTAGACCAAAAGGTATCATCATCAGCAATGACTCGAGCGTCGTCAACTTCTTCCACAGCTGGCTGGTTGGCGCCCGTCGGCGCAACCGCGCGAACGCACTCGTGCCAATGCTCGCGCATTCGTCGTCGTCTTCTTCTTCTATAGTTGGCTCCGTTATGCAAAAAAAAAAAAAAAAAACTGAAAATAGCCAATGGGTGTATCTCTTTCGCTGGTGACGCCACTTATTGCATACGCACGTTATTGCATACGCTGTGTGATGGGTAGGCCGCGCAGCGTGCGGACCGAAGAAGAACAGCATGCCAACGAAGAACGATGGCGCGAGCAGAAGCGGCAATGGGCGCGAAGCCGGCGGGGGGCTGCTAGCGCCGAGTCAATGTCGGTCGACGGTTCTGGTCCGTCCTGTGTTCTCACACCGGAGGAAGAACAGCGTGCCCGTGAAGACTGACGTCGACAACAGAAACGCGTATGGGCATGCCGGCGGCGGGAGGACAGTAGGGGCGATAACCGGGCCGCTAACGCCAAGCGTTTGCGTGTCGCGCGTCAGGACCCGGAATACCGCGAGGCGGAAAATGCTAGCCGTCGACGTGGACCCAATCCCGCCCACCTGGGTGGAGCCCACTGTGGGTGTTCCTGGCTGGGCCTGCGGGTTGTGGAAAGACGTTAGTGTTACGGCTAATGATGGACATTTATAACATGTATTACAACACCGCGTCGGGTGCGTCCAGAACTTATGGCCGTCTACCATAGCGACCACAAAGCTTAGTCACCTTAGTGACAAAATAATAGAGACGGTAGAAAATGACAATTTATTTAGACAGATAGAAAGAAGGTAAGGAAAGAGCAATTAAAGAAACAGACGACAAATCACGAAGGTTAAAGGAGAGCAATGACATACGCTGGAGTGTGGCAGTGGGAACAGAAAAACAATCACTGCACATCGCTCTAGGTAAAAGAATACTTAAGAAATTGAAGAAACAAAGTCAGAGGTCCTCGTTGTGCCTTCAGCAATCATGAATTTTCCTTGCAAGCAAGCGCTGTACTTTTTTTTTTACTATGACATCTTAAAATATACGTGAAATTTAACTGTACATTATATCTATCTCTAGTTGCATCAGATTTCAGACGAACTCTTTGTGTTGATTTACTGAGTTGAAGTCTTCAAAGATGTCCTGCCTATTCGCAATGTAGTTTTTTCAAGCTTACTTTCCACAAAACAACAATCTGGTCAGAGAAAGAGAAAGAAGAGAATAAAGATTTCCGCCAAGAAATAAGTGGGGTTTTAAGCAATGTATGCATTCTTACGATTTCGAATAATTAGCTTTAGGGTGCTGATTAGCTTTTCTTTATACAACGTGGAAATTCATAATGTGTACGAAAGTATATATTTTAGCCCTTCGGAGATAATGAAGGAGCACATATCAAGCATAAAATGGTCGTCAAAAACTCTTCTCGTTGGTGAAATTTGCGGTATATAAATATTGCTTAAATTTGACCATCATACGTGAACAAGAACACAGTGTTACACGCAAATAACTCAGACTTCAAGATTGACCATACTGTGCAAGATCTCGAGTTAAACGTGTTTGAGGGCACTCATGAACGTTCCATGCTTTGTTATATATATATATATATATATATATATATATATATATATATATATATATATATAGAAAGTGACGACAACTGTTTCATTCGTGCACCACAAGCGTGGACAGTCAGATCCTCTTTAAGTAAAGCTGGAGACATTTGCCTGGCGGCTCGCCTAGCATCCTACTCGAGGTGAATTGCGATGATAAATCCAACGATAAACACAGTGCATACGACACTTAGCATACAAACACAGCGCAATGTTCATTTAGAATGTAAATATCTTGTTGCAACCTGTGTTTCGCAGTGTCTCACAAGCGAAGAGTACCTTTGTGTTCCGCTTAGGAGCATTTTTTAGTGGTAAGCTGTTGAAAACGAAAGAAGCCCAGACGACGAGACCCTTTAATTTCTGATCATACGCAAAATAAAAACACAGAGCCTCGGTTTTTATGTTCCTCGGGTTTTTTTTTTTTTTTTTTTTTTTTTTTGCGAGCTTCCGGGGTGTTTTAGATGCTTTCAAAAAAAATACCGATAAGATAGTCCTTGAGATAGTGTCTCTCAAGCCATGTTGAGCGATTATTTTCTTTTTTCATAAAGCTTTCGTCCTTTAAGCCCCCACCCTTTCTCTCTCTCCCTCCACCTAATAAGAAAATGAAAAAAAAATTATTTGATCTGCGGGCACCTCTTCTTACCAAGAGCTTAAACGTGTGACCAGTATCAGAAATATGAGCCCAGGCTTGTGCGTACGCTTACATTTGCTGTGGTACGTAAATTTTCAAGTTCGCGTCAAACACTGCTGCCTAAATCATTATATGACGTAAAAAATAGAAAAAAAAAACAAGAGCTCAGAAGGCTAACGCACGTGGCGGACCAATTACAGTCTAATAGCGTAATCAGAGGACTTCATGCAGCGCGTGCGGGTAATATACTCGCTGTTTCCTTCCTTATAATATATATTTTTTCTTTTTTGCAAAATTAATAGCGTCACCTTCCTGTCAACATTGCCGTGTTTCTCCTCAATCTTTTTTCCTTCTTTGTCGGTTCTTGTTTTCTTTCTTTTTTCTTCTTGTTTGCTTGCTTTCTCTAAGTCTGTTCCTGACGCTCTTTGGCCATCATTGGCCCTTCAGCCATGTAACTCATCTGTAACTATTTTCTGCCGTCCCGTCAGTAACACACGTTAGGGTAGCAAACCCTCGTCGTACTATGCATAACGCCTCAAGGGATCACACACGCTTTCGGCATTTTGCTTCCGCCGCTAGTATGAAGCTCGCATAATCGGTGGTTAAGGCCGTCGGGAAGCAAGGAAGAGCAAGTTGCGAAATCAAAGGGAGGGGAGGGGGGGGGGGGAGAGAAAGAAAGCTGCTAACAAGTACTCTGTTCACGCCAGGTCATTAGAAGCCGCCATACGTAATAAGAAAAGTTGAAAGAGGAGGCTTGTCCTATGTTGTCGTTAGAGATTGCTGTTTTGCTCCCCTTGCAGGAGTGCCCCCAAAAGATCCATTTCTTTTTTTTTTTTTTTCTTGGGACCCGTTATAAGGATACCCTCCTGTGTTGTCGTATCGTTAGCTTCGTTGACCCATCGATCATCGGTACACACGTGGACAGCGGACGAGCGCTGTTGTCCTCGATCTTTGTAACGCGAGCCGAGACGCACGAGCAGCGGTCTCGAGAGATGATAGAGCGTGACTTCATGAAATTGGAGAAGCATACCCCGCCCCAAAATAGCTGGCTTCGCAGACAAATTTCATGCTGTCTTCTCGTACGATTGCCTTCTGAATTACGATTACCTTCTGAATTGCGATTGCCTTCTAAATTGCGGCTTTCCGGCGTTTTTCTTACGCCAGATATTCAAACACCCACTTGCGAATTTCGTTACGTATTGAGTGGGCCTCGCTACGGTTGGCCCCGCTTTGATTCCTTCGTCTAACCATAGACCGGTCCACTATAAACAAAAACAAAAAAAAAAATCGACCTCACCGCGTTCAATTAACTGTCTGCGTTTCTTGTCTTTATTATTGGAAGTCGTCAAGCGCGAAGGCGACTACACGCAATGAGAGAGAAATGCGCGCAAAGTTAATTTTTATTTTAGAACAAGAAGCTAAAGTAAAAAAAATGGGGGCAGCTTCACACTAGTGGGGTGAAGTCTGAGCAAACAGCGAAGTTGGTGGGCCTTCCCTAGCTTTAACTTCGCTTTTCATTAGCTTTAAGTTGGTTCTCTCTTAGCTTTACCTTAGCCTTTTTAAACCCGGGTACCCACGGTCCGAAAGCGAGCGTCATAACCACTAGGCTTTACACCCATTCTTGGAGAACATGCATATAGGGAAACCATATGATTGTGATGTACCGACGATTGTAACACAACTTGCTATGGGCGAGAGAAAGAGAAAATGATCGTTGTGTCCCTGGTACGAAACTCTGGATCGGTGAGAAGTCTTCGGAGTCGCTCTCGAGTGGCAGCGCGGCGCTTTTCGCTCCGCTTCCTCCCTTCTTCGGGCGTGACGATCTTCTTAGGACGGTCCATGTGCTCGTCGTAAACTCGCGAGACAAAGTGTGTCTCCGCGCCTCGGCGACGCGGAGCTATATACTCTGGAGTGACGTCATTGCCTAGCTTCGCCCCGCGCGGCTGTGTGGAGAAGCTAGGCAGAGCTACGGTGGAGGAGCGAGCGGCGCTGCTGCGGAGGTTAGGCAAGGCGTCGCTAGGTGGCGCTGTGGCGGGAACGGTGGCTAGGGTGCCTCGATGATGATGATGATGACGATTTATTGGCATCCCCTGTGAAATGGGGCGGCGACAAATAGTCACCTAGCCTGCTTGATTGCAGCCGATGCATTGATGGGCGATGCCCAGCGCATCGAGGCATAGCGGCGGTGGAGTCGGAGCGAGCGGCGGCGGCGGCGGGCAGCTGGGGCGAGGAAGTGGCACTCAGTTGCTATGCGACGCCCGTGACGTCATCGCCCGGCGGAGGAGTTTCTCTGCGCACACCACCGGATTACCTTCAGCTTAAACAGCTTCGCTGTTAAAATAAGCTTTAAAAAAACGCTTAACTTGGCACTCGGCCGCGCAACGCTTGAAACAGCGAAGCAGGGCGATCATAGCCTAGCATTTTCCGGAAGTGCGCGCGAACTTTGCATCTAATTACTCATTATGATGATAATTTCTTTTCGCGCGTCTCGGACTTACGGCCGTCACTGCGCGTTGCATAGCGCGGCTTGCAACACCAAGACCGCGTTCCAATGCCGACACCGCGTTCCAGGAGACCCGCTCCGTGAATGTGTGTCTCTCTCTCGCGCTCATAGCGCGCAGACCTCTTCACCTCACAGAGCACGAGCGTACGAACGCGCGAGCTGTGGACGAAGACGATGACTCATGTGGACGAAGACGATGGTTCGCATAAATGCATGTTCTGCAAGCGTGGCTATATAGCCTGGTGGTTACGACGCTTGCCTTGGGACCGGGGGCGCGCGGGTTTGAATCCCGCCTCACCAGGAATATTTATTTTATTTTCTTTTTTGGTAGTTTCTTGATACGCACCACCAATTACGGCTGGCTTAAACAGCTTCGCTGTTAAAAAGCACTGGCGCCATGCTTAGCGACTATACTTATGCCCCCATGTATACGTGCAGAAGGCAAGCAGGTTCACATGTAAGCAACTTTGGAGAAGTGGACAAGAAAAAACTCAGAGCCCCTCCCCTGTCGGGGAAATGGGGGTTAGCGAAGCTATTGGCAAGACGACGCTGTTGCCGGCGTTCCGCTTCGTCTGCCCTTAACTGAGAGTTGGCGGCTCTCCTCTGACGCTTGGCGTCAACGTCACGTTCCCGCAACTTCGGCTCCGCGGCTCTTCGCTGACATTTCGCCTGGGCTTTGGAAGCCCCCACGCTAGAATCGGCATGTCGACGACGGACCCTTTCCTGAGCGAGTTCGAGGCGCCGTTGCTCAAACACAGCCTGCTCTTCGGCGGAACGCACTACGCGGGGCCTTCCCATCCGGGAACCGAAACTGATCTGAAGCAAGGGAAGCCCGGTGGAGCGCGCGCCAAACCCCTTTCTTTCCCTATCCCTCCCCCCGACACACCAAACGACCCTGATTGGTCGTGCGCGTCACGTGATCCGGCACAGCTTTCCCCGCACTTGCTCTTCCTTTCGTTCTTTCTGTCCTTCTTTTTTCTTTATTTCTTGTCCCTGGCTGATACCAGCATATCCAATGTGGGTATGCGCCACACGTGACTTCTTGAGTGACTAGGCCGCCACCGAAATCTGTAACGCAATACAAGCTTCGCTTTAAAACAAACGATGGCTTGTGGCGAGGAATATGCTCGTTGTGTTGAGCAAAACCATCTGGCGCGCAGAGCTTCCAACAGCGCAAGGGTCATCCACCGCAACGCTGCATCAACAAGGCATGATAGCTTGTGACGATGATCCGTAAAACAGACCTCTGCTTTTTCTGATGGCACCGTCCAGAAGCGCATCTACCTCCTACTCTGACCACTCTCATTTGTGCAACAATACCATAGAGAGGTACGTAAGGTGTCATTACAGAGCTGAAAGCTCGATTTCCTAAGTGCAGAGATAAAAATAAAAACAAATATGGTATTATAATCTGAAAGCATGTATAGAGTAGTTCATGGTAAGCGTTGCCAGCGTTTTTCATGTTAGGGTGCCTCTGCGACTGCGCCATTGCACAACGGTCGGCTTTCAATACTGCCGGTTGCGATAAGTGTCACTTTTTCTTGCTTGACACCTTCTAGATAGGGCGCTCTGCACGCATTCGGTGAGCTGAGGCGTAACTGGCTTAGATTAGACCGATCATGTGAAATTTCTTTGCCCCCTAGACAAAACTTAGTTGCGTAGCTTCTGTGAGTGCGCGCATTGACCCTCTGTTTCATTTTTGTCTTTATGGAACTCTTGCCTCAGACACGTGCGATATCGGAAAGCGTGAGCCCTCGGAATTATCCAGAACAAATCTCTCCGCAATGACATTGTGTTGTGCTCAACAATAAATAGCTTTCGTGCTCAGGCTTATCTACAGTACAGAATTCAAGAAAACAAAGTTTATTTTGTGACTGAATGCATAACTCCGCCCCCCCCCCCCCCCTTTCTACCGATTTCGCCTCTTTATTTATTTTTTCTACAAAGCCCCTTTTCGGAGATTACCATAAGCGAACCTCGTAAAAGAACAACCCATTCGGTCTCGCTTTGCTACCAAACGAGCCAGCTCCATCCAGCCGCCCTGAAGATAACCGACGATCGCCATAAAGCCAGGATTCGTACGTGTCAAGAAACGCAGCGTCTTGCCTGAGGAAACACTTCTCATGCCCCAAGACACAGTCGTAAGACCCGCGCATCGGCATGAACGCGAGCAGGTACTTTTTTCTCTTCTTTATTTTGTGTTTTCTTTGTTTCTTGACTGCTTTCTTGCTCTCCCAGCCTTTCTAGCCTGCTTCGAGAAGTCAGTGGTGTGGCTCAGCAACTCGGGAGAAAAAAACAAAAAAAAAAACTTAAAAAAAAACGCGTCTTGCAGATTTCATTCCGATGAGCCTACAAAGATATTCCGCCTTATCTCTCTCTCTCTCTCTCTCTCTTTCTTTGTGTCTGCATTTGTTCAACTCTTTATCGTCCCTCTCTCGTGCTTTTTGCTACATCGTATGGCGGGTTCACCATATTCACGCTCCAACAGAAAAGCTCGTTGGGAGTGCTTACCAGCCACCAAGCTTGCAGCTTTGTCGCAACCCTTGACGTGCTTTGCTCTGCTTGCCGAGAGGGTCTCCGATTCCGCACCTACGGCATAAAGCTGGGAGGTGTGTCAAATGTAAATGCCCTGATGTAAAGCTTGAGAGGATGTCTCTGAAAATAAAGTCGGAACGCTGGTTATAGCAGCTTTATGTGGCCTGATCTTCCTGCTCTTGAACCATTTCAATGCTTGCGAGATACAAATTTGTACTCTTTACTGCGCTTGCTCACAATAAAAGTTTATTTTCTCTCTCTCTCTCTCTCTATTTAAAGATAAGAGGGTGCTCCGTGTTCGCATAACTTACTCCGCGGGGTTTGTAAACAGATCAAAGATTGCAGAGATCAAAGTTCAGCGATTAGCATTGGACGCCCGCGTTAGAAATGAAACGAGGCAGTGCAGGTGACATGGGTTGGGCCTCTTTTGAAGTCAAAGAAGCGCTGAGCAAACTCAGTTTTGCAGAAAGACTCACGAGCATGGATGAAAAGATAAGGGCGGTTGAAATGCACAGGTACCTATGCCCCAAAAAAGTGGTACTCTAAATGAAGGAAGAGGTCATGGAAGCTGGCAGCTAAGTATATAGGGTAATTGGAAGTTCAAGTAGACAGTCCAGAGTCACCAAAAGAGTTCGAAAACGGACACTATAGATTGCTTGCAAAGGATGGAAACAACAAAAAAAGAAAAGGCCATGCAGATTTACAAAGACAGTTAGTAAGGAATCAGGGAAAATATTTGATAACCCAAAGGCCACTGCCTTACTACTTAAAGCCCGAGCTGGCTACCTGAGAACAAGAACATACAGGGGCAAATAATAGCAAAAGGTTCAGGCATGTGTTTGCTGCAGAAAAAAAAGATGCAGAGCCGAGTCGGCGCAATCTCAAGATATTTACCCAGTTGAAATCGAAATGACGTCCACCTTCCTGAAGCACTGGTGTTCAAAACTAATGCGAGCGTTAAGTGGTCAACAGTCAAGATTAGCAAGCGATGTCTAAAACGTTGGTCCAAAAAACTCAGGGACAAAATGGTGCATAGCCTGCTACAAGCGTAAGTACCTGTATGAATTACATTTTCTCTTTGTTTGAACAAGTAATAATTTTTTTATTCAGTTTGCTCGATTCGTCTTTGCGTATGTTTGTTGCAAACCTTCAAAACAAAACGTACGTACGAGAAACGCATGCAATGCCATACTAATCACCGGACCCCTTACACCAAATGTACTCCAGATGTTGTGTACGAGATACCTTTAAATTGGCGAGGCGTTTATACTATAGGACAAACTGCACGAAGTGCTTCAACGACAGGGCTAGACAGCATAACAAGTGACGTTAGAAAAGAATATGGTAGCCACTTGGCTGAACACTGGAAAAAGTGCGCATGCACTTCCATGTTTGACAACACAACTTTCTTGAGGAAAGAGAAAACAAAAAAAAAAAAAATTAGCGTAGCTTGCACTGGAGGCGCTATGCTAAAGAGACAGAGGAGCTGATGGGCACCTAGCTAGTCCTGGCTTTTGAACTAGGCTAAGCACTACAAAGTCATCCCCGGCATTTTCCGCAATTTATTGATTATTGATCAATTATCGATTAGCTATTGATTAGCTATCGATTGGCTATCGCAAGGTATTGAACACGTATTTGGGCTAGGCTAAACACTACCAAGTCATCCCCAGCATTTCCCGGAATTTATTGATTATTTGTCGATTATGAATTAGCTATTGATTGGCTATCGATTGGCTATCACAAGGTATTGGCCACGTACTTGGGCTAGGCTAAGCACTACCAAGTAATCCCCAGCATTTCCCGAATTTATTATTTATTGATTATCAATTAGCGATTCATTGGCTATCGATTGGATATCGCAAGGTATTGGCCACGTTTTTGGGCTAGATAAGCACTACCAAGTCAACCCCAGCATTTTCCGGAATTTATTGATTATTGATTGATTATCGATTAGCTATTGATTGACCATCGTTTGGCTGTCGATGACTGACTAGGCTTAAGTAGTCCCAACCATGCTTAGCTAGACTGAGCCAGGCTCAGCTTCGCTAGTTCACAGGGGTGATGTGCCATTGCGCTTGGACCCTTTCTGAACGACCGCCAGGATCGGCCCACATTTTATGTTCACACATTTACGGACTAACGCTCGGCTTAAACAGCTCCGCTGTTAAAACAGCACGAGAAATAGTTGAAGCGTATTCTATAAGGCAGGTGACAACTGTGTCAGCTGTCCATCTTTGGCGTTGCAGGAAAAAGAAGTGACATTTCTTTCGAGGTATCTAGGCACGTGAACTGATTGACTATACAATCTTATGTATGAACTGATTGTCGTGTACAATCTTTTGTATGATGATGCGTGCATGATGTACCGCATGCGCAGTGCATAAAATAGATGACCCTTTGAAAGTAACGCCAGTTGGAAGTTCAGCACCCGCCTACACCCGAGCGCATGCACATCGGGAGCCGTGAGGTGGCCGCGCTGAGCAGTTCCATCCCGAGCCCATACCATTAACCTACGCGCACATTCTACAACACCATCGCCTTTCACGAAGAACACTGCCACCGCTTCACAATGCTCTGACGCGAGAGGAAGCCGTAATATGGCGAAAACTCCAAACAAACACATATCCACATTTGAGTCTTTACCACGCCGTACACCTTGCGCTGTAATCCTATAAATGTTAACCCACTGCGATCAATGCGCAACGCTTTACCACATGGTATGGGCTTGCGCAAACACACCACAGCTCACACCCATAACACACCCCACCACACGGCAATGGGAGGCAGCGCTGTCCAGCTCCGACTCGACGGACCAGCTCAACCTGGTCAATCGAGCGAGAAGGGCAGCTAAGGCCGCTGGACTCCTGGACTGAGGGGACCACCCACTGCAGAGCGGAGGATCTACCTACGCTCTCGCATGCTCTTTTGCATAAAGTTTAGTCTCTCTCTCTCCTGTCGTATGTGTTCCTTTCGTCTTCGTTTTTGGTGCGTTTTTATGAGAACTGTCAAGATGAACCAACTCGCCGAAACGAAGGTATTGCTCCAACTTTGTGCCGTCAAACACACATGCGCACTTTATTCAACCTCCATTAGACAATTGTTCACTTCCTTCGCTGATTTCACGGTGAACTCTGTTTTATGTGCTCGCGCGCATCACTTGTTCTTCCTTTCCTTCTCCCTTTTCTTTTTTTCCTTATCTGCCGCTTCCCTCTCACCCAGTGCAGGGTCGCAAACAAGGTGCAACCTGGTTAACCTCCCTGCCTTTCCTTTAATTTCTCTCTCTCTTTCATCCGTTGTGCCCTAGACATCTATCACGGTATGGTGCGTGCTAAAGTATGATGCGTACAAGCCCGCGTTCCTCGTCTATTGTTACATGCTTACCATTCTGCATGCCCTGGTTTGATACTCAACATGGGGCTAAATTTTGTTTATTTCTTTATTACACATTCATAGCTTCGAGGCCAGACAGACACCCCTACCGCAAGGCCAAAGTGGGTCGGGCTAGGCAAAGAATACTGTCCTATTAAAAAAATTGGTTCAATATTATTTCAAAGCGAACTAAGTTACCAGAAATTGTGGCTGGCGAGCGCTGTAGGAACAGTGAAAGAAATCACAAAGAGGTGCGCAATTGCGACGTGGTTGGTGGACAGTCTCAGTCTGCACGACTATAGCATGTAGTCGCAGTGTTCCTTGCTCTTTGCGAAGGCCTCCCGCCTGACGCTTCCTGCGGCCGCGCATGCGTAATGGCTGTTCTCCGCGCACTATATGCCACCCACGCACTTGGCAACGTACTATGTTTAAGCTGACGTCGAGACAAATTGGTTCGCACGTGGGCAGCATACTAGCTAATTAGTTACAGTCTATCGCAGTGAACATCCCCGAAACCTTTCAGAGTAGCGAACTTTGTCGACAGAAAAGAGGCCACCAAGAAGAAGATCTCGCGTAGATATTAGCGCTTGCCACGGAGAATATTGAATCTTGTTTCTTGCAGGGTTGGCGGGCCTTTATTCTTCGGAGGTCGAGGCAACAAAACATTTTTTTTTTTAGGTTGCTGCAGGCTTAACTCAAATTAAAGACCGCTGATACCAGCCTCTGCCTGCGTAAGTGCGTCGGTGTCGATCGAAGCCGCGATCACGGAAGCGCCTACTAGGCGTTATAAGTTTCTGGACACATTTTCTTTTTTTTTTCAGTTTTCTTCTTTGTGCAATTAAAAATGTTAGGCTTGTTATGTACCTACACCTTTCTTTCGCACGGATTACGCGTTAGGTACAGCATATAGCGTTTCACGCTGTCCAATAATTACACCAAACACTTAACGGTTGAAAGTAGCACCCACGTCAGACATGGCTCTACGCAGACTTTTTATTCGGGTGGATCGACATGTATAAAAACAAATTCGCAGCTGCTAGACCTTTAAATTAAGAAATCGAATACAAACGTCATATTTACATGAATTTGCAAGGCTTCATGAAAATATGCATTCATGGGACGTTCTTGTTTAGATTCCAAAAGTATATATATATATATATATATATATATATATATATATATATAAAGAGAGAGAGGCAGAAGAAAGGAGAAAGGCAGGGAGGTTAACCAGAGGGGAAGATTTGGTTTGCTACCCTACGCTGGGGAGAGAGGGGAGGGTGAGGTAAAGTGATAGGAAAGTGGAGAGAGAAAAAAAAGAGAGCACAGATACACAATCACACGTTATAAATTATGTTATCCACATTCTCTGGTAGTCTGAGCACTGCCCACATATCGCCGCGTTCACCGGAGCATTTCGCAGTGTTGTCATGGTCTAGAAAGTCTTACTTTTTTTTCTACGTGAAGAAAAATAATTGTGAATACTACAATGGCAAAAGAGTGCCGATTACCTTCGGCTTGAACGCATGAAGAGCCCCACGGAAAGGGTAAACCTAACAGGCAGTAATCCGTGTTGTCAACAGAGTGAAATCAACATCAACAAATTATGGTCTCAAAAAATAAACAAGCGAGACATAACAAAACCGGAAGTTACTGCTTCGCAACACGGTGAAACTCTGTCAACAGAAAGTAGAGGAAATTGTATTTCTCTTACTAGAATCAAAATAACAGAAAGACATTTATTCGCCTATATAATAATGACAGATCTTGCTTATTCCTTAACAAATACGTTGTAAACGTTCTTTTCTTTCTTTCTTATGCGATATTTATTAGCTTTGGTACCAAAGAAGTATCATATCTTGGGAGTTCTTTTTGCTTACCATTACCTAGTGCATTAAGCTCGAATAGCGTTGCAAACCATACATAATTATGTATTACCAAGTTTTGTCCTTTCAGTCTACGAGTGAAAGGCTTGTGGCCACGTTACACAGACAGTTGAAAATTTATCAACAAATCTTTGGCAGCACACAGTGGTCGCCGACATTAAGCTTGGTAATGTTCAATCCCACTACCGAGTGAAAGTAATGCGCATGCTAGGGCACATCGGCTGTCAAGTTCTTGGTCACAGAAACTTTCCATGACATCTCACCGTTGCACCTGCTCCTAAATACACATGATGATGATGATGAACCTCTGTCATGGCTCGCAACCACTAAGGGGGATAGGCCAAGAATCGGGCGGCAGTGGGTATGCTAAAGAAAATCACATTTCCAAACGAGAAACGCAAAGTAAGAGACAAACAAAATTCACCAGCCCTTCTCCTGTCGAGAAAATGGGGGTAAGCGAAGCTTGTCGTGTGTGTATCTGACCTTCGTCATGGTAACGTAAAGTTCACGACGTGTCACGGTAATAAAACACAAACGTTTATTAAATGCATGCATCGAAGGAAGCAAACGTACAACGCAACGGAAAGGAAAGTTGTACGAAAGGGAAACAAAACTAGAAGGAAAGGGAAAGAAAAGTACCAGGAAAGGGAACGAAAAGCAGTAGGAAAGGGAAGGGAAAGTAGTAGGTCGAGTACACACACGACAACCTTCGCTTACCCCCATTTTCTCGACAGGGAAAGGGCTGGTGATTTTCTTTATTTCTTTCTCTCTCTCTCTCTTTATTACTTTCTCCCTCTTTCTCTATCTCTTTCTCTCTCTTTCTTTCTCTCTTTCTCTCTTTATTTCTTTTTTGTCCCTTGAATCTGCCATTGAGCTTGGACCCTTTCTGCACTGTCACCGGGATCGGTTCACTTTTCAGCGTGACACAACCACCACCACCACCGCCGCCGAAACTTGTGAGCCTATAAAGCTTCGCTTAAAAAAAACAAAATCAGATGTTGCATGCAATAACTAGATTACTATGCTAGCGAGCAGTCAGACTAACTGAAAGGTGAATGTTAAAATTGGTTACAACCAGGGAGAGTTAATATTAGCAAAGAATTTGGAGAAACCAATTTAGGTGAAATGAATGCAGATCTGATGTGTAGAATACAGATACAAGAATTGGCATGGTAATCGTTTTGTTTCAGTTAAATAATAAAATACTGCGCTACACACGTCTCGGGGACTATAGCCTAGTGTCGAGGCCCCAAATGATAATAATACTTGTATGCTTAATCCTAATCCAATTTTGTAGGGTGGAACTTCGAGTAATAACTTTCTCTGGTGTGAGTATCGACTCCATGATAAAAAAGTTGTCGCAGTTTCACCCGAAAGGCGAAGCACCAATTGCGATAGCAAATTATTAGAGCTATACGGAGTAAGGATAGCAGTTTTATCAGCTGTATAAACTTGGACATGCAGCAGCACCAGTAACGCGCAGAACTGTTGTCGACGCCGTCGGCGTTTTGCTCGCGTTCACACCGAACGCGCACGGAGTTTTTATATAAGTACGTATTTGGTGCCGCAGCTAAACATTGCCTCCCCTCCCTCCCTCCCGTCCCCCCACAGTCATTCGCGTGACGGAGAAAGTTGCGTTTGCTCTCTATATATGGAAAGGAGGAAAGAGACGCTTAATTCTGCGGGTCTTCGGGGAGCCCGACGCACCCTCAAGGGCTGCAGAAGATAGCGCCAACCTTTCCCTTTCCCTCAAGAACCACTTATCATCCCGACGCAGAACGCGCGTTTGCTCTCCGACGTGCGTTCGCTCCCCGTGAAAGCGCGCGTCCCTCGCGCCCTTTCACTTGCACATACAGCGTCCGGAGCGCGGCGACGATTTCATCGCCGTTGACGTCATACGGAACCTCAAGGCGACGGCGACGGCAGAAATCTGGTTTGGAGTGTCCATATAATTGCTATCGCAATAAAACGTGGGCGGCTTGCACTAGTGGTGCGAGGCAGGAGTACACAGCGGAAAAGGTGATCGGCCTAGCTTTCCTTCCACGTTTTACTAGACTTGGGTAAGTTTTGCTAGAAAATGCTAAGTGCTGCTAGGCACGGTATTCCGAATCGGCTCGCCGCCGACGCGCAGATTCTCGCTTGGCCGCGCGACGCGCTTGCTTCAACATGAGCGACTTCTTTTTCTGGTGTCCGGATCTTCTCTGGTCGTCCCATGTCAAGGGTACATGTACTCGCCACAGAATCAACGAGAGTTCTGCCGCCGTCGCGGCGGCTCCGAGCTTTATCTCCCCGGTGACGTCACGGCCAAGCTGCACGTCCACACTTCCCGGGGCGTAGCTGGTCAAAACTGCCGAGCCGCCACCAGAGGCGCCTGCTGCAGTCACGGACTATCACGGACTAGGGAACAGTGTTGCATGTAGGCTCTCGGACACCGCGCGCGTTCGGCGCGAACGCGGGGAAACGGGTAAACGCAGCAGCTCTGCGCGTTGCCTCGTTGGTGCTGCTACAATTTATTTCTCTCTCTCTCACTCTCATCTTCTCTTTGTCTCTCTCGAGCATAGCGCGTGCCGCTCGCATGCTCTACTTCCCTCTCCTTAACGTCCCCTGTCAAGGCAACATGTGCACGGCACGGAGAGGAGGCGAAGCACACGCCACTCCGGGAGGGGGTTGCTAGGCAACCCAGATGACTAATCGCTCAGCGACGTTTTTAACACGAAAGTGTTTTATGCCGGGGTCCACCAAGACTTCACTGACGTATTTCCGTCACGGAAATACGTCATAGAACATAATACAAAGAAAGAAACCAGAAGAAAAAGTTCCACAAACATGCAAAATTTGGAAATCGAACCCACGACCTCTCGGTCCGCGACGATAGATCGCCGAGCGTTTAACCCATTGCGCCACAAACGCATTTGCAGAGAGCTACACAGACGCGCCTTATATATCTAACACTCCTCCGTGTACCCGCGCTCTTGCTCGGGGCGGTGCCGCCGCCTACGAGCAGAAAAGAGAAGTACTGCATTATGACACTAAAGCCCGGGATACATGGAGCGAACTTTCTCGACGAACTTCACGCGTCAAGTAACGACGCGGCGACACGACGCAGGATGTTTGCTGTGTTGCAATACATGCGGTCCCGGCCGCCCGCTTCGAACTGAATTTGGCGTTGTCCTTGTAGAATTCACTTAGTTGGAAGCAAATGACTGCGTAAACGGCTTTCGCTTAGTCTCAGGCCGCTTCGACGACAGAGTATTATGGATAACCTTGAGTAGTTTTCGAGATCGCTTCTCGTTTCGAACGCGTCTAAGCCTAGCGAAAGAAATATCCGATGCCAGCGCCATCTATCGGGGAAGTCGGGAGATAGGCATGACGACAGCATGTGGCCTCTGAGAGCAGAAGATTTCTGTTGAAGGTTGTTGTAGAGAGCTTGCACTGCTTGTCTGTTTCCTCGCAGATCAGCGGATATGGGATGTACAAATACAACGCGATTCCTGAGAGATCATACTAGGAACTACTCAATCGGTGCAGAGACATGCAGACACGGCAACACCAACGCGATTGCAGACGACGCGAAAAGGCGCGCGCGCGCGAAACACCAGCATGCATTGCGACCGGAACTAGTGCCTCCTGATTGGCTGTCGTCCACCGCTGCGCGCTAGACGCTTCCGGCGGCGGCGTTCGCCCGACGAAAATGTTTGGACAGGCAGATCGGCTGCGGACGGCAAATTTCTTGACGCCGGCCGTCGGACGTTCGCCGCCCGACGAAGTTCTTCGCTCGGACGCCGGTTATTCACTCCATGTATTCCGGCCTTAACGCGCACCGACAGTGAACGCTTCGGTGGTCTCAGCACTACGACGCCTCGATGCCAGCATTCGAAGGGACGCTGGCATCAAGAAGCACTACCAACTACTACTAGGTGGCGTTCACCGTACTCAGCACAGCGGAGCGTGGCCTCCGCAATTAGCTCTGAAAATGTTTCTGAAGTTGATCGCGGAGGCTGCAATTACGACGCGCTGTACGCGCTGATTTGACTCGGTGACGATTCAGTTACGTGCTTTGTCTTGCGCGTTGTATTAGTGTGTCAGTTACGTGCTTCGTCTTTCGCGTTGTGCTAGCGTGTGCAGCGTAGTGCAGCTTCCATATGCACGACGGTTGCTCATGGTCATCGACGTTGGTAGTCGTGATGGAGGAGACGTGCCACCAGGCGTCAGCGTGGGTGCATCAACGCCTAAGGGCGCTTTAGCCACAAAACACCAATAGACATTATATATCAATGTGCAATAAACATTACACTACTTCTGTGAAGACACGTTTCACTTTCGTGTTCTATACCGATTCCTATATAAGAGGGATCAACCACATTTTTTTTGTTAGCGCTTTACGGACTGATGGTCGGTTTAAACAGCTCCGCAGTTAATAGCAGTGTTCTATTCATTCAATTTCCTTACAGTTGCATCATTGAGGGGACATCGTCAGACCAGCTCTATGTAAATAAAAATTCAATTGCGGGATGCAACAGCGTAATCTGCTGTATGTAACTTCCAACCGCCGAGAAGGACACCGCTGATTATTCCAGTATAAACGGAGATGCTGAAAGTCTGGAGATGGTTTCAGCGGTAAGTTGCTTAAATCATTTTGCAAAAAAAAAAAAAATCTGTATCTCGATGCAGTGACGTAAGCTGCACCCGGTAAAACAGGGATCAAAGGTCAACTTAGAGACGTTCTGGCTAATAAATCTGCTATTTCGTTTAGATATAAACCGTGGTGGCCAGGAACCCACAGTAAGTTATTTTTTTGTAAACTTTAGGGTCTAAATTTGGAACAAACTAAGGAGAGCTGAATTCGTTGCCGTGGAAAGCGACACACATACCGATAGAGAATCTTTAACTACGACAGCTGTCGATTGATTTGCAGGAAGTTTACGTAGCTCTAGAACAATGGCGTTTTAACCTTAATGAAGAAGAACAAGGAGCAAGCAGTAGTGGGGCACTATCATCGATGTAGGGCGCGAATGCAAATGGCGAGCTGCTGGCGTCGAGACCGTTGTTCTCTTGTTACTCTGCTGGTTTTTTGCCTGTCCCTTGCCGTCAATAAATCCCCTTATCAAAGTGTTGGAGGTACGGGATCCCCTTCAAACCTGGAGCGCCGAACCCGGGCGCTGCTCACCGCCGCTCCGACAATGCCTCCGACAACCAACAAAGCGCGGCCCAATCTCCGCCGATCATTGTGTCAAGCGTGCTCCGACAGCGCGATCCCGCTTTCTTTAGCGGCATCGATGACCATGACGTAGATTGGCTGCCGTCGTTTCAAAAGGTGAGTGCGCACGACAAGTGGGACGATGCTAGACGATACTACGCAAGGTCCTGTTCTGCCTAACAGACGTTGCAAACCTCTGGTTTGGTAACCATGAGTCTGACTTCGCCACTTGGACTACGATCAAGACGAGCTTCGCGGAAGTGTTCGGTCGTCCCGCAGTGCTCAAGCTTCGCACTGAACAGCGTCTACGCTGGCGTGCGCAGCAGCAGGGCGAGAACTTCAGGAGCTATATCGAAGACGTCATCGACTTAAGCAAACGTGTGAATCCTTCCATGACTCAGCAAGACAGGATCAAGCACATCATGTAAGGCATAGACGACGACGCCTTTCAGACCTTGCTGGCTAAGGATTCGCGCCCCGTATCTGAACTTACGAACTTGTGTCAGAGCTTCTCCAAACTCGGTGGCAGACGTTAACAGACGATTTCCTCTCCGCGTTCACCATCGGCGGCGACCACACTGCGCTGTTGTCACAGATCAAGGAACTTGTGCGTCAAGTTCTCGACAGCTTTCGTTTTTTTTTTTATTGCGATAGCAATTATATGGACACTCCAAAGCAGATTTCTGCCGTCGGCGTCACCGTCGTCGTCGCCGTCGCCGTCGCCGTGAGGTTCCGTATGACGTCAATGGAGATGAAATCGTCGTCGCGCGCCGAACGCTGTATGTGCGCGTGAAAGGGCGCGAGGGACGCGCGCTTTCACGGGGAGTGAACCCACGGCGGAGAACAAACGCGTGTTCTGCGCCTTGCTCCCTTAAGGGCTGCAGAAGTAGGGATCTCTTTCCTCCTTTACAATCACTATATATGTAGAGCAAACGCGCCTTCTTCCGAGCGCGAAAGGCCGTGCGGGGGGGGGGGGGGAGGGGGGGGAAGGGAGGCGACGTTTATGCCTATTTATATCAGAGACTCTGGCAACAGTCACCAACGCCGCACGCATTTTGTGCGAACGCGGGCGAAACGCCGACGGCGTCGACAACAGTTGTGCGCGTGGCTGGTGCTGCTGCATGTCCAAATTTATACAGCTTATAAAACTACTATCCTTACTCCGTATAGCTCTCTACAAATTTGCTATCGCAATTGATGCTTCGCCTTTCAGATGAAACTGCGACAACTTTTTTTTTTTCCAACCACGCCAGTGCCTACGCACCATCTGACTCCGACCATCCAACAGGTGATACAAGAGCAGGTCACCAAGGCTTTGCTGTCTGCTTACCAGCCGACTCCTGTCACCACGCCACTGACGTATGCGAATGCAATCATGAAGACATGTCCTCTGCCAGCATGACCCCTCAACCACCAATTCAATCGCCAGCGACACCGCTTTTCGGGGCGCAGCCGCAATACGTAAATCCTTGGCGTACTGCAGACAACCGACCGATCTGCTACACTTGCGGAATTCCGGGTCATGTTGCGCACTCCTGTCGTCGGCGCTTCGCGGCGACCATGAGTGGACCGAGTTATCCTGATTACTCCTTCCGACCTCCATATCGCACGCACCCCGAACAAGAACCTGAAGCATACGCCCGGGATCCGCAGCACACTTCCGATGTCCAACCTTTCGCTTCTCGTCGCTCACCCTCACCACGCCGCCGTTCTCTTTCGCCTATGGCATGTGTGTGGACAGTCCCAATTCAGAATATAGAAAAGAAAGCGCAACAATAAATGTAAGTCTCGGGCTTTACGTGCCAAAATCACAACAGTCGTGTTTGCGCGTTTTCAGGACAACCGGCTTCTGCTGATTCCGTGGCTGACCGTTGTTTCTATGACAGCGCTGCTTGACGTCGCCCTATTCTTCTCCTTCGTCACCGACTTGGTAAGCATCAATAAAATAACGATGCGGGCGCTGCGGCTGGGTTCCTATTTTTGATAAATTTCGAACACATTTCGTGAGACACCTGCATTGTATACTGATGCATTATGACATAGCAGAAGTGATTTTCTACGCGAGGTGGTGTTGAAATGCATACATTTAAAATAATATGAATAAATTGATTCGATCCTGAATGTTTGAGATCGAATACCGGCCGTGGCGGCCGCATATCGATGGAGGCGAAATGCAAAAAGGCCGGTGTGTCGTGCACTGGCGTGCACCTTCGTCGAGTGGTGTATAAAAGCCGACGCGCTTGACCCGCTGATCAGATTTCGATGATCACCGTCTGTTTTCGCCGTTATCTTTGTGGTTCGAGTGTCACTTGTTTTGTGGGCACAAGTTCGCCCAATAAATGTTAGTTTCGTCATTCACACTTTTGCTACAGCAATCTTGACGGTCACTACAACGTTACAATATAAAGAAAACTTGTGCTGAAAACAAAGCAATGGAACGAACGCGTGTTTCTGACCGAGAGTGAAGGAAAAAAAAATATTTGCCCTTTTTCACTGTCGTCCAGAAGTTCAGGGACAGCACGTGGCCGAAGGGCACCGCTTTTTGCGCTCGTCGCTTAAGCCCCTGGGAGACAACCGTTTGCTCGGGGCTTACGTGCGGCTGTCCTTTATACAGAGTTGCTTCCTTGCGCAGAAATAAGGGGCCCTCGCGGAAGAGTTGCTTGCCGACTAATCCATGTTTAAACCCTGCGAGTTTAGTCTCCGGAAGCCGTCCCAAGCTGTGCTTAACAGACGGAAACAGGGTGTTTGCTCACGTCTTCTATTTTTTACAGAAGCAACTGCGCATACACGAACTATGCCTGTTTTCCTAATCCTTTTCTCTAGAAAAGTTTTGTAGTTATCGCACCATAGACTCTGTCCCCAGGTGGTCGTTTGTTGCTAAAAGCACAGTAGGAAAGTCGCCGTTATATAGGCGTATCCTTCGCATTACTATGTGGCCATAATAACGTCCGGTTAACCTCGGTTTTTTTCTTTTGTTTCGTTTTTTTCCCTAAACGCGATCCTTTCTCTCTCTCTTTCTTTTCTTTTTTTTTTTTTTTTGTAATGGACTTCCTCCTTTTACCCAGGCCGCCATTCTTTCAGTAGGACGTCCTACTGAAAAAATGGCTGCCTGGGGAAAAGGAGGAAGTGCCTAAAAGCAGTGTTTACGCGTTCCATTATTTAGTGAATATGAGGCGATAGACGAACCACTGTACCTTGATTTTGTTTCAACGCAGATTGTCCAATACAAGTTCGCCCAATAAATGTTAGTTTCCTCATTAACACTTTTGCTACTGCAACAGGGATCAACCCGAATTGATTGCAAAAATGAAGAAATTGCTGCATGACGTCAAGTGGGCCTTGCGGCCAGCAGGGTGGCAAGTGGGAGCACCAACCGATCACTCACTCACTCACTCACTCACTCACTCACTCACTCACTCACTCACTCACTCACTCACTCACTCACTCACTCACTCACTCACTCACTCACTCACTCACTCACTCACTCACTCACTCACTCACTCACTCACTCACTCACTCACTCACTCACTCACTCATTCATTCATTCATTCATTTATTCATTCCTTCAACCAATCAATCAGTCAGTCAGTCAGTCAATCAATCAATAGATGCACTCATTTTTACTTCGACAGGACCAAAAAATTTGTGGGCCAGAAACTTTTTAAACGAAGCTTTATATAGTCTCACTTTTGTCGGGGTCACTGTACGCGTACGCGGTATCATCATCAGCATTGGCTTGAGCGTCGTCTTCTCCTTAAGCAGCTGGCTCGTTGGCACCCCTCGGATTGCGCTCGTGCTCGTGCCCGGCACGCGCCCATGTAACTGCTCCCGCGTTCGTCGTCGTCGTCGTCTTCTTCCACAGATGACTGCCTCCGTTGCCGCTCATCATTCGAGCTTATAGAGTTTCATTTCTCTTCTGTCGTCGTAACGGGGAGGCCGCGTTTACGGGGGTATGAGCCACTGCTTAAGGGGGGTATGAACCATTCATTGTCTTACGTGACGGATATATTTAATTTTGAAGCAATTTAATTTTGAAGAATGAGAAGCGGCAATGGCGGGCGAATGCTGCTAACCACGCCACCGAGAAAACTCGAGATATCGAACGCAAGCGACAACGGCGACGAGCAGAGAATCGCACAACGCAACGGAAGGAAAGTTGCACGAAAGGGAAGGAAAAGTAGTAGGAAATGGAAGGAAAATTAGTAGGTCAGGTACACACAGGAGAAGCTCCGCAACAGAGTAATTTTGTAACTGCTCGTGTTCTTCACCACGCGTTGGAGCATAGCGCAAAGCTTCCCCGCCCGGCAGACAGCAAGACTCGAATACCCCTGGCACGCGACCCAAGTGACCAACACGACCGCAGATTACACATATCCGGGATCATCCTACTTTACTCACAGAGAAACCGGCCCGTCAGGCTCGCCAAACCGCGAAGACGGAGAGAAAGGAAACAATTAAGGGAGTACGCGCTTGAAGGCGCATATTTATTACAGTCAGAATATTTAGGTACCATTTGCTGTTTCAGTTCGTAGTTCTATATAGAACAGAGTCAGTTACCAGTGAAACCGTAGCAGTAGTAACCATGGCAATGTAAGCCAATTCTTTATGTATGTGCTGTCCTGTGTTGAGTTAATATTCAGCAGGACATCGTCAGCAAGGTTCTGGAGGGTACGCAAAAAAAAAGTCTTTTTAAGATAGCTATGTTTTTCTTCTTTTGGTTTCTTTTTCTTTTTACGAGACCAGCTGAAGCAAGAAACAGCTCATATTATGCGGTGAGAAGTGATGGAAAACCTTCAAAAGAAATTAGCAATGTGTGATACGCTGTTGCATACATTCAATACCTCCATGAAAAAAAAGTGATGATAAATTTAAAAAATAAAACTAGATAAGGTAAATAAAAAAAGATTGTTCCTGTAATACGTACGCTTAAAAGTGGCTTCCGTCCTGTGGGAAGCCGAGGCCTACATTGGAAAAACAATTGAAGAGCGGGGCGGCTAAAATTTGCTTAAAGTTGCAGCAGCCGATAGAGAGGGCGCGCCTGTATAGCAGGCATCCGATTCCCTCGCGACCGAGAAAATTCAATTACATGGAACTCTTCTCGAGTCTTGCCGAGAGGCTACTGCTTCCGGTGGTTTGCTGTCCCGGAGAAACTGCAGGCCTTAAGCGCCAGTGTTACAGAAGAATACTTTTGTTCAGCGTTCTATCACAAAAAAAAAGCAACGTGCGTACACCCACTTTTCGATACGCCACCGCAGCTATTCGGGCTCTGGTCGAGAATTCGATTGGTTTAATCGAATGCTTAGGTTGATGTACACGTTATGTATTTGATGTTAATCTCGGCTTTCTTCTGTTATTCGCTACCACGTGTTCGATTTCAGGAGTTTCGAAGTAGTTGCTCGTGATAAATTATATAAGTTTGGCTGAGCTGCCAAAGAATGGAACATGAGTGCGGTCTTTCTGATTGGAAAGGTGAATGCGAAGCGCGCGCGTGGACTGAAAAGTGCAGGAATAAATATTGGATGTCGATCGACCCTGCAATTCTGAAGAATGTCGTGAGCTTTAGAAGGCGTGGTCTGCGTTTGCATTCTTTTACATGCACGCAACAGTTTAATTTTCGATCAACGTTTTGCAACTTTCGAAACCGAAAGAATACAACGCAAAGTCAGAGATGTCAGGAAGAGGAACGCCCGGTTTGCTACTCTACACAGGAAAAAAAAAAGGAGATTAAGAGATGAAAAGAAGGAAAGAGAGACAGGACACTTAGGGTGTCGCATCATCCGGAGGTGCACATCGACACCACTGCCAAATCCGTCGCTGGCGCATAAAGCAATTCGCCAGCTTCTGCAGTTGGGTAAGTCTACAGGCCTGAGTGAGTGAGCAAAAGAAATTGTGCTCTAATCACCCCGTACAAGCGCAGTGTTCACTCCCTTCTCGTTATTTTATTGCCTTTCTGCTGCATATATCCTGAGCCTTTATTATTCGTGGTTCGTACTAACAAACCATGAAATCTTACTACTCTGCTCACTTTACTTTAGCACACACACACACACACACGTGCACACACACATTTTTTACTGTTTAATATACTCTCGTAACTAGAGTCTTCTCTGTCGCGGCTACCCAGCACGTAGTTTCTGCCTCTCTGACCAATCTCTTTCTTTTCGCTTTCTCCTTCTTTCTTTCAGTCCCTCATCCCCTGTTTCCCATGCAAGGCAGCCAACTGGGCGTCCTTCCAATTAACCTCCCGGCCTTCCCTTGTTTCTCTCTCCCTCTCTCTCCCTCTGACTTTACGTTTAGTACCTCTTTTTTTTTTCTTTTTTTGACGCTGTCCACGCCGGTATT
>NW_023605711.1:0-60001 GCF_013339745.2 Dermacentor silvarum
AATAATTTTACCCCAAATACGAGAGTGAAAGTTTAGAACAAGGTGGCAGTTTCAGAGACTGCTGTAGTAAATTGAAATAAATTAAATCCGTCCCCGGTTCTAGTGACTGTAGCCATATCACATTTGCGAACTAAATCACCGGACTGAGTGACTGTCTGTGATATAAAGTGGATACCTTTCACTACGTCGGCGACATCAGCAATGGACTTTCTCTTCTCTTCACCTTTTCCTCCCATTTCGCCTTCCCCCCAGTGCAGGGTAGCTAACCGGGCTAAGTCGTGCTTAACATCTTCGCCTTCGGCTTATCCTTCTCTCTCTTATTGCTACTAGCATTCTTCCCAGTTTGCAGTCTCCCTAGTTTGCTCTATCTATCTATGTATATATATGTATGCGTGTCCGCACCTAACCCCTTTCCCGCCAACTTGGGTCATTATGTAGTCCATAGTCAAGTGGGTAGACAGCAGATCGCGCTGCAGTGCTGAGGGAACTGGGTTCAAAGACAACCGTTGGATTGACCTGAGTCACTGTGCCACTGGGCATGTGCCGGTCTTCAATGAAACTATTTAGAGAGTTTTGTGCGGAGTTTTGTACCTGTCTTGTACGGAGAGTTTCATTCAATTTTCCAATTACGATGAGCACACTGAAACAAAGCGTTCCAAGAATGATTAGTATGTTTGTTTTAATTAGCGACTAATTAGCACGTATCACCCGTCACCCGTGGTCGCCACTGCTGACGGCATCTCTCCGAAGGAAGCGTCCTTTTATTTCAAAACAGCTCTTTTTAAATATGGCTTAAAGTCTTCGTAGAAACACCCTGTATAAAACACAGCATCGCACTTAATTATGCCCTCGCCATTAGATGAATTGCTAATCACATTACTGCCGTCATTCATCTCTGAAGAACGGATGCACCGCCAGTTTTAACGTACTCTTACAACAACTACTGCCCAGTTGCATACCCGGTGGCCCAAGTTGCCCATTCTGGAACAGACCTATAGTGGCAGATACCCAGTGGCCCACTTTGTTGCATAATCGGCAAGACAGCGGCCAGCAACCTCAAAATGGGGGATTTGCTTTGCTTTAAAAAAGAATCTCTTGCACGAAAAAGGCAGGCCGTGCCCCTCACTTGTGACTCCTCCTCGACGACCAGCTTGGCCTCGAGAGACTGCCTCGTTTCTAGGAAAGCTCTCCGCTGCATGCGCTCCACCCAGAGGAAGGCCATCAGCCCGAGCAGGTTGGCGCATGCCAGCAGCAGCAGCGACGCCGCTGGGGGGTGGCCCTTGCACAGCGCCACCTGGGCGGCCACCAGGGTGCCCGAGGCTGCCAGCGCCGACACCACGCGCCACGGGAGCAGCACGTGCGCCGCGAACGAGTACACCACCATCCACGGCAGGGCGTCCTCCCACAGCTGCGTACAAGAGGTCGTCGGTTAACTGTCTTGGACAATGCTGTTGAAGACTGTACCGCTAGTAAATACACCAGCAGTTTCTGCGAAGACTTTAAATCAATCTTTAGAAATAGTCTGTGGCGAATAGCACCATTCTTAGTCATTGAGCTAGTCCACTCGGAAAGGTGGACATTGCTTGCACGGGAAATCAAAATGCATAATCAACTAAGTAACAAAAATTCGCTAATTCACTTGGTAACTGATTAGCTTACGGTACATATTGAAATTTACTAATTGTGTCCGGCGGGGAGTTCGCAAGGCGCATTCATGGGAAATAAATTCTGGGGAAGACACCATTTTCGAAATACGCAACATTATTATTATTATTATTATTATTATTATTATTATTATTATTATTATTATTATTATTATTGCTATTGCTATTTGGATTGTACACATATAACACAAGGAGGGAGCAAGCTGACAACTGCCACCGAGAGGAGCACTATCCACTGGGCAATGAGGGACACTCCACAGGAGTAATTTTGCCGGAAGTTTCTTTAATACTGCACAAAATTGGGGTATTCGCATCTTGTCAGTCTGCTGAGGGTAGCACGGGAGTCTGTAAGGATGACGACCTTCAATGCTTTTAATTCTTCGTGTACGTACTTCAGAGCAACATCAATCACGGCCAGTTCTGCAGTTGTTGGTGAGGTGTTGGATGTAGTATTCTAAACACCCGTCTGATGCCAGTCGAAGGGCAGAAGAAAGCTGCAGAAGCGCCTTGGGCGTCGCTGTGTACAGATGCGTCCGTGAATACTCTAATCATCATCATAATCATCATCATCATCCTATATTTTATGTACACTGCAGGACGAAGGCCTCTCCCTGCGATCTCCAGTTACCCCTGTCTTGCGCTAGCGTAATCCAACTTGCGCCTGCAAATTTCCTAACTTCATCATCCCATCTGATTTTCTGCCGACCTCGACTGCGCTTCCCTTCTCTTGGTATCCATTCTGTAACCCTAATGGTCCACCGGTTATCTATCCTACGCATTACATGGCCTGCCCAGCTCCATTTCTTCCACTTAATGTCAACTAGAATATCGGCTATCCCCGTTTGTTCTCTGATCCACACCGCTCTCTTCCTGTCTCTTAACGTTAGTCCTAAGATTTTTCGTTCCATCGCTCTTTGTGCAGTCCTTAACTTGTTCTTGAGCTTCTTTGTTAACCTCCAAGTTTCTGCCCCGTATGTTAGCACCGGTAGAATGCAATGATTGTACACTTTTCTTTTCAACGACAGTGGTGAGCTCCCAGTCAGGATTTGGTAATGCCTGCCGTATGCACTCCAACCCAATTTTATTCTTCTGTAAATTTCTTTCTCGTGATCAGGGTCCCCTGTGAGTAATTGACCTAGATAAACGTACTCCTTTACAGACTCTAGAGGCTGACTGGCGATCCTGAATTCTTGTTCCCTTGCCAGGCTATTGAACATTATCTTTGTCTTCTGCATATTCATCTTCAACCCAATTCTTACACTTTCTCGATTAAGGTCCTCAATCATTTGTTGTAATTCGTCTCCATTGTTGCTGAATAGGACAATGTCATCTGCAAACCGATGGCTGCTGAGATATTCGCCGTTGATCCTCACTCCTAAGCCTTCCTAGTCTAAGAGCTTGAATACTTCTTCTAAGCATGCAGTGAATAACATTGGAGGGATTGTGTCTCCTTGCCTGACCCCTTTTTTGATAGGTAACCTTCTACTTATCTTGTGGAGAACCAAGGCAGCTGTCGAATACTTGTAGATGTTTGCTAAGATATTCACGTATGCCTCCTGTACTCCTTGATTACGCAATGCCTCTATGACAGCTGGTATCTCTACTGAATCAAATGCCTTTTCATAATCTATGAAAGCCATGTAGAGAGGTTGATTGTACGCCGCAGATTTCTCGATTACCTGATTTATGACATGGATATGATCCATCGTAGAATATCCCTTCCTGAAGCCAGCCTGTTCTCTTGGTTGGCTGAAGTCAAGTGTTCCCCTGATTCTATTGGAAATTATCTTGGTGAATATTCTATACAATACTGAAAGCAAGCTAATGGGTCTATAATTCTTCAATTCTTTAACGTCTCCCTTCTTATGGATTAGTATAATGTTGGCGTTCTTCCAGCTCTCTGGTACACATAAAGTTGTGAGGCATTGCGTATAAAGGGCCGCAAGGTTTTCAAGCATGATATCTCCTCCATCTTTGATTAAATCTACTGTTGTTCCATCTTCTCCAGCAGCTTTTCCCCTGGTCATGTATTTCAAGGCCCTTCTAACTTCAGCGCTAGTTTTAGAAGGAGCCTCTCTATCCGGTTCATCACTATTTTGAATGAAAGTAGCTTGGCTGTTTTGGGCACTGTACAGGTCAGTATAGAATTCTTCCGCTGCTTTTACTATGTCATCGAAATTGCTGATGATATTACCATGCTTATCTTTCAGTGCATACATCTTGCCTTGTCCTATGCAAAGCTTTCTTCTTACTGATTTAATGCTGCGTCCATATTTTACGGCTTCCTCAATCTTTCCCACGTTATAATTTCGAATATCCCTTACTTTTTTCTTGTTGATTAGTTTTGACAGTTCAGCGAATTCTATCTGATCACTTGAGTTGGACATTTTCATCTGTCGTTTCTTTATTAGGTCCTTTGTTTCTTGGGAAAGCTTACCTACTGGTTGCCTTGGTGCCCTACCTCTAATACTCTAATATAACCTCCACATTTTTCAAATAGGTTGGGACTGGGCCAATTGAAATAGTGCCCAATTAGGCTGGCTAGACTTTTTGTGTATTTCGGGAATTGACAGATAAATGGGGAAGGAACAATTGTTGTGCTTATTAGGAGTTGTGAATGAAGTAGTGTCTCCTGAAATGCAAGTAATGTCCACAAACAATGCCGCCATTTTCCCCATCCGAGAGAACGGGCGCTGAATCAGCCGATTAATCAGCGCTTGGCCGTCTATGCTCGGTGAAAAGGCTCGACATGGTGTAGCGCTCTCCGGTCTGCTTGCAAGCTCAGGGGCCACTGGTGTGCTTCTGTGAGTAGTGGAACAGATTGGGCCTCACGAGGTAAGCCAAGCATGACTCGGAGGGCAACGCGATGGTCCCGTTCCAATTGAGACATCACATTTGGTGGCACATTCAAGATTGGCAAGGCGTACATCACGCCAGAGAAGACAGATGATTGGTATACCTGAAGTGCTGTCGTCTGGTCGCAGCCAGTGCTCCTATAGCACTCTAGGCGGCCACATACTTGAGCAGCGACCGGGATGTGCACCGCACAGAGGTAATGGCAGGGCGCCAAGAGAGGCGCTCATCGATAATTACGCCCAGGTAGCGGTGATGTTGTACCCATTGTACTGATGTCTCTCCGAGGTACAGCCGGCCCATACTTCGACGAGCCTGTTGCCTTGGATGATACGCAATTGCGGCTGACAGCTGGTGAAATCTACAGACCAACTTCCTCCAAGTGGCGCATTCAGAGCTCTCTGGAAGACCATACTGCGAAGGACCGCTGATCCACAGTGCAATGTCATCAACATAGATTGCTATGCATATTGGAAAGTGAGGTTCCTGAGGCAATCGGCTTGGAAGTCCAGCAAGTACGCTGTTGAAGAGAAGCGGCGACAAGACGCTGCCTTGCGGTACACCGCACTTAACCGGGCGAGAATCATTTGCTGCTCCTCCAACACGCACTTTCATGTGCCGCTCAGACAGAAAGTTATGCACGAAATGAAGCAGTCAACCCAAAATTCCCGCATTCATAAGGGCGATAATAATCGCCTTACGGGAACCGAATCGAAAGCTTGCTGTATGTCCAGAAAGAGCATGTATACAGAGTGCTTGTTTTCTCGAGCAGACTCTAGAGATGATACGAGGTCTGCTATGCTATCGAGGGCTGAACGGTGACGACGAAAGCCGCTCACGACATCAGGAAAGAAATTCAGCTCCTGTAGCCTGCCATCTAGACGAAACAGTACCATTCGTTCCATCAGCTTGATAACATTAGAAGTTAGCGATATTGGCCGGTAAGACTTTAGGTGATTTGCAGGGCGGCCGGGCTTTAAGACTGGTATCACCACAGATGATTTCCAATCATTGAGGATCAGAGACGTTCGCCACACTTCGTTATATGCATCCAAGACATTTTGATGAAAGGCCTCATCGATGTTTCGTAACGCCTGGTACGTAACACCGTCTTCACCAGGGGCAGTGCGACGTTTGGAGAGGCTGAGCGCGTGATGCAGCTCCTCGAGAGTAAAGTCTGCTTCATCCATCTGGCAGGCTGGACCATAGCAGAATGTTGTGATTTGAGTTAAAATTGCACTGTCGTTCCACTTACCTTTTTAACAAAACGACGTTTTATGCATGCACGTATGAAAGTAAGTGGACCACCAATGTATTTTTTTGAAACGTTTAGGAATTGTTATCTCGGAGACCTAAAAGACAAAAATGGAAGGCAGCAGTAGCAAGGAAAAAAAAAGAACGCTGGCCAGGAGAAGTGTCCTAGATGCACTCGCACTAATTAATGAATCTTCATGCCCACAGCGTAATCAAACACTATTATACGCGCGCACGCGAATGTCACATTGATCTAGTAGTCCTGAAAAGAAACATAATATGCCAGAAGAGTTCATATGAATCTAGAAATTAAAACAAATTCATTAGGTTGCTTTTCACAAACAAATCCATCAGGGCTATGAAAGCATATGAAACAAGTATTTTGTTTAGATAATGAACACGTTTATCTAAGTTGGCCAAGTGATCGTGCAGGTGAACTTTTTGGTGATTATAATGTGGCGAATTCACGTGACAGTGCTCAGAAAAAGCGTCTGAGGCGTCATAGTAGAGACAATTGAATGCAGTCTGCTTTATAACATCTTGCAAAAAATCAAAGCCCCTTTCTTAAAGAAAGATGGTTGAACGCGATGCTTTCTCCCATGCAAACTGAATCAAAGTCCAAAGCCAACGACCACGCAACGAACCCAAGAAATTCTGAGCGACCCGATGCGATGCATATGTGATTTGATTGCTTGTTAAGGATTGTAAACGTTGAAATTAAATGAAGACATATTTCGCCAAGTTGCGTAGCCTTTATGTAGCCGTTCATTACACTCACACTTTCACGGACGACTCTACACTTGCGCAGTATTGCCTTGTGATCGCTGTGGTAGACGGTCAGACTCTGCCGTTGCCGCTACACGGGGTCGGCCTGACGGGCACGATCGCCCTCGCGCTTACGTTCGCAAACGGCAGCCTCTACTGCAGTGCGCTGCACTCGCGGCCTACCCGTGGTGACGGCTGGAAGTGCATTGCGTGACCCGCCTAATGCAATGCAGATATATATATATATATATATATATATATATATATATATATTATTTCAGTACCCTAAAGGCCAAAAGGGCATTACATAGGGGGGGGGGGAGGGGTATTTTTATACAATCATAATGTAGAACAAAGTTGCAAATACAAATAAAAAAAAGCAAGATACAAGAAAAAAACAAAGCAAGAAAGCTATAGAGATGGAGCGTTTGCAAATCAACGCAGGAAAGTACAAGCGACATCATCTTACAATCAAGAGGCATAGTATATGGAATATCGACTTCATGCACATTGACGAGGTTAGGGTTGCTGCGTGTCGATTCTATCAAGATACATCAGCAATTCTGTCTTAAAGGACAATATATCAGTAAGGGTAACTATTTGTTCCGGCAGATCGTTCCACTCTTTTACTGACAATACAAATGGCGAGTTCTGAAATTAAAGCATTCTTGCGAAAATTGGTTCAACTTTATAACTATGATCTCTGCGTGAACAGATATGATGCGCCGAAAGAATATTCGTAGTTGCAAAAACTGTATTGCTGTGATACATGGAGTGAAAAAATGACAAACGAGATATCCTGCGTCTTGTGTCAACATTATGGAGATGAAGTTTTCGCTTCAACACCGTTACACTTTGATAAGATGAATATGAAGATAAAATGAACCTGGCTGCCTTGTTCTGCACGGATTCAAGCTGGTTTAAAAGGTCAACGCTATTTGGATGCCATATTATAGAAGCATATTCAAATGCTGACCTAATCAGCGTTGTGTAGACATGCAGCTTCGTTTCGGCATTGGCAGCTGACAGACGGCGTTTCAAGAGACCTAGTTTTTTAAAGGTTTTACTTGTTATATGCTCTATATGAACGTTCCACGTTAGATTAGGTGAGAAGTGCACACCCAGATACTTAAAGGACTGTGTTTTGCGATTATGCTGTTGTTAATCGAATAGGTATTCTCAGGAGTATTAGTGAGCGTAGAAAACGTCATCAGCTTTGTTTTGTCTATGTTGATCTCCATTTGCCACAGTGTGCACCACTCATGTAAGCAGGTTATATCAGCCTGTAGGCGTGTTACGTCAAGTGGGTTAGTTATTTGTCTGTATATTACACAGTCGTCGGCGAAAAGGAGTATGCTAGAAGTTATGTTGTTAGCTATGTCATTTATGTAAATTAAAAAGAGAAGCGGCCCTAATACTGACCCTGTGGCACACCAGTCTGGGTAGCATGGCGTTGCAGTTCCCATTGTTCTTATCGGTAAAACTGCGAATGTATACTGTAGTGTTCTACGAGAAGTATGTCGTGCGCCGTTATTCAGTTGTATGCGCAGATATTTCCATTGTGTAAGTTGGCATTGCTGAAGTGCGTTTTCAGCGCTCACGGAAAAATCAGTGAGACACACAAAACTTCGCTTTAAAAAAAAACAAGGAACGAGGTGTGTAGGTTACATCCAGTCGCAAACGGTGTAAAAGAGTATCCAATTTACGGTAACCTGATAGGTTTATAAAATCGTAGAGTAGGATTTGGAGAGAGAGAAAGTAAGGAGAGGAAAGGCAAGGGGGTCAACCAGACTAGCGTCCGGTTTGCTATCCTACATTGAGGTTAAGGGTAAGGGGGAATAGAAAGAGGAAGAGAGTGAGAACTGAGTGCACATGGGATGATGTACAGGAGCACTATAAGCGGTCTCTCAAATCAATGCACTTCAAGAGCTGCACTATAGTGCAGTAACCGCTTTTTGGGCCAGTGACAGATGTGGCCACGGTCCGAGTATCTTTGACTCGGAGACTTACTCGACGAAGAAATAACGCCTCAGTTTGCTGTTTCAACAACGTGACTACAGATCTTGTTCTACGCAACTTAGAATGTTTTTTTTTTATTGCAGACGAGTAAGCACTTTCAAGCAAGAAGTGAGAAGCAGTCGCCTATTTGTAAGTTACCTCGTTTGCAGTTATGAACGTTCACATCTGCATTGAAAACGTGTACTAAATGCTATGACGCATGCGTCGCACATTGTATATAGGCTTTCTGTATTAAACATTTGTTAGCCTCTGATGAAGGTGTGTTATCGTGCTACGCCTTAATATTTTTTCTAGAGCTGATCCTCTCGTCTATTTTATTTTTTGTGCCTTCCATTTTATGTTGTAGTTATTCTTCATTTATTAGGCTTATTTTCGTTCTGCGCCATAGTGCGTGGCACGCTTCGAATATTCCGTGCTAATAAAAAAAAGAAGTTATTTTTGAAGGAGGAGACAGACAAAAAAAAATAAAAAAAGCTATACCATCATGCCCTAGCTTTTTCTTTGTTTGTCACCCCCCATCAACTGTGATGGTAAAGAAAGCAATTATCATTACCATTACTATACTATCTAGTATCCCGTGATTAGGACATGTTAAATCCTCTTCGGCTTGGTTTGAATTTGACTGAGCGCACTAGATACAAGGAAGCGCTAGCGTCGCAGCATTATGCCGGACATAGTGCCAGTTAAAGTTTGTAGCGTACACAAGTCTTCTGACCTGGTCTGGAGCACAAAGCTGTAGTTTCAGTGCGAATCAATATTGGGATCGATTGCATGGTTTTCTTCGTACACCCAACAGGGTAGTCTTTATCATAACCTCAAAAACCATAATAAAAGGAGCATACGAGGGTGGGCTAGCTGGGGAGCTATCATCATGAAAACAAGAAAGAACAGCGCGAGAGAAAGGACAAGTCAGGTGACACGGAAGCAATGTTGTGTGCTCTCTCCTTTACGTGTTTTGAGAGTGTTCTATGTAATATAATAAAACTACGTGTGCAATGGTGATTTTCGAACCAGGGTCCTTCAGCCGTAGCATCAAGGGGCTATATCCAACCCTGCGCAACAGACTACAGTCTTTAACATACTTTTACGGCTATCTTGTTTCTCCGTTCGTGCTCCACTTCTGCTTACGAAACTTGCCTGGAGGCAGGAAGTTCGAAAGTTCAATCTTTCTGAGCGCTATCAAGCCTAGCTGAAGTACCAGTGCACTAGATTGGCACGTAAAAGGGTGACGAAGGGAATACAGAGGATTTGCATTACAAATGCGTAGTCGATGCGTTAAAGCTAAGGGTACTCCACGTTTTGAGAAAATGCATCGAGGCTGCTACATTTAAAGAAAGAGGTTACGCTAGTCATCAACGCGAATAGGGAAGCAAACCGATAACGGAAATTAGAACGGGTGACAGGCAGTTACATGACAGGATTTCTTTAGAAGAAGTCGGATTGTATTATAGAGTGAGCCCTCGACCGCTAGAAACGAAGATAAAAAGAATGCACGAGATATTCCGAGTTACCGCCAGGGAGAAATGCGAATCGTTAAGTAGACACGCGAGGCAGTGCTCGATGTTGGCGTTCCCGAACAAGAAGGTAAGTGGAAGAGAGCCACGGCTGAGTGCGGCGGATCGAGGTCATCTTGCACACCACGAACAGCCCCTAAGCAGGGATCTGCGTCGTCGGCACACGGGCCACATAAGCAACGATCCCGTGCATCCATTTACTCTGGTCGCAGTGGTGCTTTCCTGCAATGCGCCGAGCCGTGGCCCGCCTTCGCAGGCACTGGCGATCCGTCTTTTGCCCTTCGGCTGTCATCTACTGCTCCGCAATCGAAGCGGGAGCGAAGTTTGGTGTCGCAACAAAGGGACGCTGAGACTTGCTTAGGCATTCACACGGTAGCCAACAAAGAAAGGAAAAAAAAAGTTGCAGTGGCTTAGCTCGGCTATGCCAGGATATACGTAGCGTTAGCAAAGGTTCAGCTGATTATTCTTAGCTTTCCTGGTTGTCTAGATTGTCAAGGATTAGCTTGATTGTCATGTTACTGCTGCTCCAATGACACACACGCGGTATACGTATTATGTGGCACATGTATATTTATTTTTGCTCAACGTCACGTTGCTTCTCTATTGCCACAAAGACGGCTCGGTGATCAGTGAAGTAACACGCTGCCGTCTCTATGGCCCCAACACAGTATTTGGAGTTGTCTGTCTGTCTCTGATAGACAAGATCAATGGTGCTTCCCCATTGGGTCGTCTGTGCAGTTGGAAGACTGGCTAAGTCGAGGTTAAACTTGTCCTTCAAAGGAACACAAAGAGAGTCTGGAGCACGATTGAAGTCACCAGCCACCACACACAGTTCACTTGCCGCCCGACTAGGTATACACGTAGGCACTACGTCTATAGTGTCTTTAACGGAATTGTTCGGTGGCACATACACGGCTTCGATTATCACACCACTTTCGTCAAGCTGAACGGCACAGGCTTCACCCTTAGGCACCGCTACGTTTGGCAGTTCACTGGCAGCAATCCCATTCCTGACATAGATGCAGACTCCCGAGCTTCTGGTAGCGTCAACACGACTGGCATACGCATTTGAGCTCTCCTTCTCCATGGCTATACCACACTGGCAAACGCCAGTCAGAAGCGCAGCGGCTCCAGCGCAGTGTCAGACGGCGACTGCACAGCGAGCGCGCGCCGGCGCCAGTGCGTCTACCACGGCTACGACGTCACTCCTCTGGAATGCGCAGACCGGCGGCGGTGAGTCGCGCGCGGCGGCGGCGGAGTGCGCGAGAGGTGCCGGCTCCGGTGGCTCCGGTGCGCAAGCCGTGTGACATCACTGATCCTTGCGCATGCGCAGCACGGCTCTTGATGTGCCGCGCGAAACGGGCTTGGCTAGGCCAGTGTAGCTAACGCTACAAAAAGAAAGAAAGGAAAACACCAAACGCGCACATGACGTATCAGGCAACTTCATCGGGCTAGTTAGTACGAATCCATGGTGGCACTTGTGGTTCGTGTTTCGTTGTTCCTGTTTCCTCGTTGATTTTGCGCTACCTGCCACCGAGCAAAGAAGCCACAACAAACGCGTGTCGCACGTAAGCACACACACACACAGAGGGAGGAGGTTAGAAGCACAAAGTCATCGTATCTGCGGCTTTCCATTTCGCAGTATGAATAAATTAAAACACATTCGGTGGCAACCTAATAATTCGAAAGCAATTTAACCGCTTTCCAAAGCGAAGACAACTTGTCTATAGATGAGCCAGCCTAATGTGCTGCTAATAGTGTGTTTTCATCTTTACACTCTTTATTACACCAATTTAGCACCTATTCTACTAGAAACGCCCCATAATAAGGGTGTGTGTTTGAGGAAATTACCGCATGCTTTGAATTCTTAGGTTGTCACTGACTGTAGGCCGCCTTTTAGTTTGTCACAAAAGCACCGGTCACGATATTATGCGCACGAAGAATTTTATCTAGAGTATCGATTTGGCGTCATCGTGCAATAAATAGCGGGTGGGGATATAACGCGCCGAGTGACTTTCGTGTCTCTCAGAATAGCTGTCTACGTATTCCAGAACTACTCGTGGCTAGAATAGAAGCAGAATAACGCGTGACATTCGGTTAACTTCTTTGTATTCTTCCACACGTCCAGCGCACTCCATTCGGACCACACAACCTGCACTCTTTCCCCACATTGTGTTATCACGAATATCTAATCAGCCCCGGTGGACTAGGGCGTCTGACTAAAGGTTGTGCGCTACCTGTGTTCTTACGTCACTCTCGTAACGTAAGAAGATGCATGCTTCCTGCATGCGTTAAGCATGCGTTAAGAATACGCATGCGTCACTCTGTGACGCATGCGTACAGTGGCAAGAGTTATAGATGCGCGGCAATTGTCAGAACGGTTGCTTTCGGCAGTAGCAAGAGGAATGGAGTTTTGCAACTGCTCGCCGGTATTAGATGAAGCGATACCTATGTCGAAATTCGGTGGCCATACTGATGTTCTCCAAGTTCACCAGGCATTTGAATAAACATTGTGTGCTACATAATTCACATGATTTGCATACTTACATGATTTATGATGCATGTTCACATAACCAAGTGATTTAATGGCGCGGCAATCGTCAGCATGGGGTTTCTCGGCAGTAGCAAGAGCGATTGCGTTTCGTAAATAACAAGAAAAAATTACTCTGAACGTCAAACGAGTCGGAAAGATGCAATTGCCGTCATCAGACATACACAAAAGAGACTGCAGAAGACCCTTTCTCTCAATTGTTAATGGCGCCCCCTCGGATGATCGAGACAGCTTTAGAACATAAAGAAGCTGCCCGAAACCATGGACTGTTATTATTATTATTATTAAAAAAGAAAAGAAACAGTTGCGTTTGCGTCAGCGTTGCTTGTGATGCAGCACTAACGCCGCTGATTGTTTAGTTGTTCCTCAGTAAAACAGCGCAACCCACTCGGTCACGAATCGGTTTATACAAGGGCTGAGAATAAAAAAAAAAAAGATAAAAATAAATTAAGACAAAGATAAAAACAGAGAATTATGAAATAGAATGTCAACTTTTACAGATATGAAGTCTACAGAACCAAATATTACAGTGAATAAATATCTGAGAATGACTGGGTGTACCGGAAAGAAATCTTTTCGTGCAGTGGAGCGTCAGTAGAAATACAAAAATACAGTACAATTAAACTTATATGTGCTAACAAAATACCACCGCAGAAAAGTGTTCAGGGCAAGGCCGTCTATGTAAGTGATTCCAGAGGGCAACGCTCTGCCCAGTCCACCAAATGTACTGCAGTTCAGAAACCTTGGACGATAACCGAGACATTCGCGGAGTTTCCTCCGGAGTCTAACGCTGCACCCATCAGTCACTGCCACAGTGAGTGTCCAGAACTTTTCTTGGCATCGTCGAACGGAACTCTTTTCTTTTGTGTCAGTCGCTCCTATACACAGTATCGTAACGATGAATCACACCACCTGTGCTCTTTCCTAGACAACCACGCTTTAGCCGATAAGTTCAACTCCTCAACAAACCGAATGGTTCGTAAACCGCGCAGTTGTTACAGTAACAATAAATGTACTCTCGTTCAAATTGAATGTAGATGGGGAGATGGGGGCTGTTTCTCGTAGTGGCGGACTCTTCATGTAAACCGCCAACGAAGCAACCTACATTTTTTTAATGCTCCGAAAAAAGAAAAAAAGGAAGATACCCCGAGACCATCTCGACGAAAAGGCTGGGCAATAATTCTTCGTGGCCCCCGTTGGTTTCCCACCGACACGATCCAAGTTTATCTGTGTGCTGCTGTTGTTGCAATACATGGACAAGCGCGTTATCGATGCGTTCGGTGGCCGGTTGGCGGAGATCGATGACGGTTCGTGAGACGCACCATTAGGCGCCGCGGACAGCCAGACGGACAGGCCGGCAAGATGTATTATGGCCGAGCACTCTCGTCTGCCGTGCCCGGCGCTACGCGAGAGAACGCTCTCGACATCGGCCGGGTGCTCGGGTCTGACCTCCTCAACGCGCTCTATCAAACCCTTCGGTATTTCTGCCGGTTGCTCTCTACCAGTACCTGTCCCCCTGTGCCTGCGCGCCAGTTTGTTCTTGAACGGAAATATCTTGTGCGCACATAACGAAACATGCTAGGTGAATGAAACAAAGGGCTGCATTCGATTTCTTTTCCGTGTGAACATCAACTGTCGTATCTGTCTAAAGAAACATTGCGCAGATCGCAAGACGATTGCGGATAGACTGAACAACTCTGGAAACAACAACTGCTCCCTCCTTTAGAAACGTTTCAGGAAGCACGCGCACCTAACCTAACGTATTTGTAACGATACGTATGCACTATACGAACGAGAAAACTCCACTAGAAGAGGCTTACAAGGTTAATATTCGTAATACGTGATGGGTGGGTCGTGGTGGCGTTTCAAAGCCGGCCTTGGCAGGTAGTTGTCCTGCCTACGTAATTATTGCGTCATTAACGTGAGAGTTTCAATTCTCCATCGCAGACTGTGTACCTGGGTGTACAACCTATTTACTTTAAAACATTGTTTCGATGGTACGTATTCATGGCAGGACTGTTAAAAACAACGCGAAGAAACAGGCAGACAGAGGGACCGAGAAAGAGACAAGCCTTCTCGCTGCTCCTGCGTCCGCGACGCTTTTACCATTCTTGGCATGAACTTTGCTTCGGCTACGGAAAAGACCTGCAAAGTGCTCATTTGTTGTTCTCTTAATCCACAATGAACTTTCCTCCTAGCACACTTGTTGTCCTCTATTGAGTTCGTTCATAATCATGCGTGAAAACATTAGGCAACATTTTGTGATTCCAAGGCGGGCCCTTTTTATTTTTAAATTATATGATATTTATGAGATGATGTCGCCTTTAATTGGGGCCGTCTACTCCTTGTCACATAGAGATATAGAAAAAAAAGGAATTAACCTACACCCACTTCAAATATCACAAACAGGTATGCATCGCGGTCCTCCCGAGCAGATGGTATCTGAAAAAGATAATCTTACGATCTTACCACCGCGCTGTTGAAAATGCGACCGCCATTCTTAAACTTTCCCTATAGGTGGCTCCCAGGTTATTGCGGCATCATAGGCAACGACAGGGACGACTAACAACCATGCTCTGGCTACCAACGAATCCAGCGTGTGTCCATGCATTTGTCAAGACTTGGACGGCGTGTCATCTTGGGTTGCTTGCTCGTCACACCGGCTCCATCGGAAGGCTGGAATTCAGCGAACTTCCAGTCAGCCCTTCCTGGTAGCGCTTTTGAGAGCCGCCTGATCTCTTCTTGTTGCGAGGCATCTTACCCATATATATGTCGTTTGCGGTTCAGTGTCGTGCGTTCGGACGCCCACTGTTTCCCCATGATGAGCAATGCAACTTTGCGATTGGGACGAGTCCATCGAGCACATTACTTCTGCCACTCCCATACTTTCGATAACCAAGGACATTCAATGCATGCACTAACCATATTAATAAATAATGAGTTCATTCGTTATCTATTTATTTATTTAAATTACACGAAAGGTTCAAATCGGGAGCATTATTGGTAGTAAGCATATAAAACCAGCACACAATAGGGCCGAGAGAGAGAAAGGATGCGTGGAAAGACAGGGAGGTTATTCAGAGGTATAGTTCTGGTTGGCTACCTCCCACGGGAGAAGGGGTAAAAGGACAGAAATAAGAACAGACGCACTAAACAAAGCAAACCGCGTACAGTATCTTGAGGGCAGCGGGTAGCGTTCACAAAGTGCAATATTTAGGTTCATTGTTGAACTGCAGCGCGCACAAGAGACGAATAACACAGACAGAGCCAGCAAACAAGCGTTAACTTAGCTTGTGTCCTACGTGTATTGTGTGCCCTTCAGTTCAGCAATAAATCATTACCAACGCGCCCAAATTTCAGTGCTCTTGTTTAGGCCCGTAGAGATGAGGAATTTCATCAGCGCCGATATAACCTCTTTGGGAACACTGGTCATGCACTTTGTGCTCTTCCTTTTTTGATACTGCACAATCGGAAGGTAAACAGGAAATGAACTGAAATCAAGCTATAGAAATCATTATTGATTTGGGTTAAGCTTAAGACAAACTTCATGCTTGTAATAAAAGACAATGAAAATATATGTGGTAGAAAAGAAAACGTTGAAGCCGGACCCATAATTTCCGCATTAAGTGCGCAGTGCTCCAGCAAAGACCTACGGCGATGGATGTAGCTTCGTTCATTTCTTTTTTTTTTTTTTTCATTTATGCATACGGATCTATAGCCTAGCCGCCCGAGTGTTAGCCAGCCCCACTCTAGGTCGTGGCGGCGGATGTGGAATGCCTATTAAATTGCAAACGTATCGCTTGAGATGAAAAAAAAAAGTATTTTAATTTCCTTATGCTTCCCTTGGCTCTAGCGTCTGATTTAAATAGCTATCGGTGCAGAAAGCCACAAGACCCTGGTTGCGCTCTTTAAAAAGAAAAAAGAAACAAAGACTGGACGCTGGGAAATGAGCAGTGATTCAGTACGGGCGCGCTTATCGGCTTTTATCACTTTTCTTCTCCATTTCCCATCTTCGAGTGTCAGCTATCAAACCGGAAGAAATTTGGTTAAGCTCCCTGCTTTACTTTAAAACGCCCCGTAATTTAGAATAACCCATCGAAGCCAAGATGAAGCGTGTTCTAGAAAGGCACGCCTGAAGCTTAAACGCACTTCATAAAAGGTTTCATCGAGATATCAGCAAGCTTTTCAACGTCAGCAAGTTGGTTAACCTATATAGTTTCCATAAAATTTCTTTTGAAGTAAACGCTTAAAAATACTTTCACTTCTCTCTTTCTGCTAGCAGATCGACAGGAGAGAGGATCGCTGAAATGTCTTTTTAAAGAAAAAGCGGACAGTTGTTTCTGTTTCTTTCATTGTATTCCTCCTAAGACAAGAAAGTGGAACCAGGGGCCGGAAACTCCCTATACCTCCCATGGGATGCTCGGTCCCATGCCGGTACTAAAACCCCTATATATAAAAAGTAGCGCCATCCGCTTCCCTCCTCCTCCGTTCCGCTGTCGCGCTCGGCGCGGCCAGCGAGATCGAGGCGCGATATCGACAGTGGCGCCGCGTACGTCGGGCCTGCCGTGGCAGACGACAGCTAAGGCCGTTTCACATGGCGCGATTGGGGCGAAAAAAATCGTTCTGTGACGCACGTCGCAGAGCGATTTTCGCTGGCAGCTTTCACATGCGTTTTTGACTGCGCGATTTCCGTCGCAGCGACGCCCAAGTTTGCTTCCTGCTCACAAAGTATCCATGCCTGCATCATTAAATAAAAACAACATGGAAACTAGTCAAATATTACAATTTCATATTATTTTTTTTTAAATAGAGTAGTACACAATTTTTCAGCCTTTAAACGCGTTGAGACTGCGATCGCTTAGACCGCAGTTGCGGCTAGTGAAATGCTGCACAAACCGCATAAGCGTGCGGCGTGGTGGGGTGGTTTTGTTTTGTACACTCTAGTTTTGATGTTGCGGTACGATGGAAGCCACAACTCTTGTTGTGGAGGAGTGTTTGCTTCTCCAAATGAAGAAGCTACTATTGAGTGTGCAGGCGCCTGGCACAATTTGTAGCAATGAAGACGTTGACGACGGCGACGATCAGTGAGGGTACGTGCCGTATGTTGAAGGCGGCGTCAGCTCCCGACCTGGATAGCATGCAGCTTCTCCTTTTAAATGAATTGTGCGAGCTAGTGAAAACAAAAGTTGTTCATGAAGCTCCTGAGCCACAGGCGCTGGTGGGTACGCTCTGTTAAAACATCATTGAAACTGGTGCGCGGCATTGCTCCGCTGAGTTTCTAACACGCGGTAAAACAGGAAAGCGCCTATTTCGACGGCGCTTGTGTTACGTCACGTTGCTCCGCCCACATCGCGCCGATCGCTGCGACTCAGCGACGGAAATAGGTGAGGCGTAAACTCGTAAAGGCTCATGGGAAACGTCGTCTGCTCGGCGCTTCCGGCTCAACCGCTGACGGTTCCGGCGCGCAATTTTCCGTTCGCGGGGCCGGTCGCGTTTGCTCTCTGTGCACTTTCATCATAAAGTATCGCCCACGCTGCAAATATCTAGAGCCCGTGACGTACGCATCGATGACTGACCATTATATCTGAGCTTAGGCAGTCATTTAAAATATTTTTTTTCTAGCCGAATTGACAGAACACGTGAATTAGGTATGCGTGCTGTCACAGTCGCGGGTTTATCTTGAATGACGAATCGCACTTCCTTGTTCTTAAGTGAATTCTGTTCGGATCAACAATGGGAGTGATCTTGTAACATTTCAATGGTGAATATCAGATTTGGGCTAGAGCCCGTCGTATACACTAACGTGTTTGCCTTTGATCGTAGTCCTTGATAATCGCGTTGAGCAAGCGCGCACAGCTAAGAAACTTGGCTTTACTTAAAAAAAAAAAGATACCCACACACGTGTAGCTTTTCGAACTTTTATACCACTGATAACGTAGATGCTTGGACCAGTTGGTATGACATACAAGGAATTTTATATCATTTTACAGCGAACCTTTATAGGTTTTGCGACGTTTATCATGCATGTGTTGTTTTCTACAATAACTTGCTGTCCACGTTACTGATAATATTTCATGGAACATGTTTAATAACCAAACGTTAACGACGCGATCGGCATGGTTTAACGATATTTTAACGTAGTATCTCTTTCTGCAACTTCACCAAAACATTCGTTATAAAAGTGTACAGAAATTTATAACACATTTTAACGCGATCCAAGCTGCAGTATACCCCTTGTGTTTGGGACACTTTGTGATAGTTGTGTAAGATATGGAACGCAAGGTATGCTAGAAGCGTTTGTCGACTGCAGTTGACTTCCGCGCACGCTTGAGTCTGTCTTAATATGCTTTCGACGTCTCTTTATAAGTAATATTGCAGCTTTGTGATCGTTAGGCTAATGTTTCTCGTCTTGTGCACCTTTCACAAAACATACGAGAAAAATTATCGTATCCCGGCCACGGCGGCCGCATTTCGATGGGGGCGAAATGCGAAAACACCCGTGTACTTAGATTTAGGTGCACGTTAAAGAACCCCAGGTGGTCCAAATTTCCGGAGTCCCCCACTACGGCGTGCCTCATAATCAGAACTGGTTTTGGCACGTAAAACCCCATAATTTAATTTTTTTACGAGAAAAATTACGGTCTACGCTTTTTAAATCCTTCCACTACACCTTGCTCATCTTGCATGCATCTAGCACTAAATTAAGGTCGCTATACTATGCAAGTTATTCGCTTAAATGTTGTTCCAAGACATTCGTGCCAAGAAAAAGCTATTGATTGGAACCGCCTGCCCGCCTCTAACGCCTCCACTACTAAACCATGCATGTTTGATCAAATCAGCCTAGTGAAACTTAGATGTAACAAGTAAAAAAAAAAAAAAAAATCAGATCCCTATTACACTACCGTGCAGATGGAATCCAGCGAAGCTGTGGTGGGTTCTGTCGTTGGCACGAACAGAATTCACTTTAGAACAAAAAAGTGCGATTCGTCATTCAAGATAAACCCGCGACTGTGACAGCACGCATACCTAATTCACGTGTTCGGTCAATTCGGGTAGAAAAAAATATTTTAAATGACTGCCTATGCTCAGATATAATGGTCAGTCATCGATGCGTACGTCACGGGCTCTAGATATTTGCAGCGTGGGTGATACTTCGTGATGAAAGTGCACAGAGAGCAAGCGCGACCGGCCCCGCGAACGGAGAATCGTGTGCCGGAACCGTCAGCGGTTGAACCGGAAGCGCTGAGCAGACGACGTTTCCCGTGAGCCTTTACGAGTTTACGCCTCACCTATTGCTCAAGAAGGTCGCGGACACATCCTTTCAGTAGTCGCAGAAAACGCCCAGCTGCGCTGTGAACCGGTCCGGACAACGCCACACGACGATCTTTTTCCGTGAGTTCTTGTACTCTGGGTGGCAGCAATCCCATAATATTGGTCGCGCCTGGACGGCTATGATCAGCCGATCGTTGTACGCGATTCGCGCAGCTTTCATCGCCATGTTCTTTGGCTGGCTAGCCAAGTCAAATGTGGCGGCCGGAAGTCGGACGCGACCGCGCCCTGATTGGTCCACGCCACTCGCCGCTTCCGTCGAGCGGTGGATCGCCGGCGAAAATATTTAGCCCACCTTGATCGTCGGCGAACAGCCGCCGGCCGCCGGGCGAACAGCCGCCGGCCGCCAGGTGGACGCCGCGCGCGGCCGTTCGCCAGATTTTCGCAAGAAAATCGCTCCATGTGGGCCGGGCTTTATATCATTACTCCGTATAGCTCTCTACAATTTTGCTATCGCAATTGATGCTTCGCCTTTCAGGTGAAACTGCGACAACTTTTTCTTCGAAGAAAATTCGGTCAGAAACCGTGGTCGTTGTTGCGTTTGTTTTAACGCATAACATATCTGTATTGCAGCGAAGTTGACTTTAGTAAACCGGCCGCCACTGTGCAACACACGAGACCATTGACAATTTTATTGCGGTAAGTTTTACCATACCATCAATTATACGGACACTCCAGGCGCATTTATGCCGTCGGCGTCGCCGTGATGTTCTGCATGAAGTCCGAGCACGATAACATCGTCGCCGCGCGCCGTATAGGTGCTGTATGTGCGAGTGAAAGCTTGCGAGAGTCAGCCGACGATCGCGGCTCAATCTCGCGCGCGCACAAGGGAGAAAAGCGGGAGGAGCGCGCAGTCTTCCGTCGCGCGCGAGGCACCGGGGGAGGGGGGCGTTCCACTCCTGGTGCTGCTTCGTACTGCGCGGCTGCCTTATCTTGAAAGCGATCTGCGATGTGGACAAAGTGCGCGGGCCTTATCTTCAAAGCGATCAGCGATGTGGACAAAGTGCGCCGAGTGCTGGTAGCTTCGTATGCGCTGTGCTTTCGACGTGTGTGCGCGTTAAAGCGAGAAGTAGCGCGAAGGTCAATTCGCTCGCTACTGCAGCCGCGCTTCCTCACTCCAGCGTTCTGACAGCGCTTCCGCATTCATCGAGTGGTCTCGGGCGTCTCACTGCGGGTCGCGCGCGCGTGACACCATGCTTAATTTAGTTAGTCTTCTACTTTGGACACAGAAAGCGTGCGCGCGTTTGATCCAGGAAGTGCTAGAATCGGGCAAATACTGCCAAATGAATCGGCGGTGTTTTGAAGATTTGTCTATCTCGTTTAATTTGACCCGCCGGATAATTCAATCAATTTCCCCCGGTCGCGTCAGGGTCGAATTAACGGAAGTCGACTGTATAGATACAGTCACGTGTGAATAACTCCACATACGTTATTTAGGTACAGCTATGTTTTGCCTTTTTGCCAGCCAAAACTTCATGCTTAAAAGCCAGTAACCCTTCAACTTAGACATCCTTTTATAACGTCCATTAAATTGGAAAACTACAGTCAACAACCTAACAATTCAGCAGCGATTACTTATCCAAGGCAAGAGTGATCTGATAATTTATACACATACATTTATACACTCAGCGACGTTCCACGACATTAGAAGTGTGCTTTCAATATCAGTGTCTTGGCAACTGTTATGGAACATGAAAGTACAGGGTGCATATGCAATGCAGTTTAAGTTTAACTTGTACCAATTTCTTATAATTGTCATCGAGTATAGTTTATTACAGTATATAATGATCGCGGACATACCGAAATAAATCTAAAACATTTCTCACCAATATCGGTAAGTAAAGAATATATGCTTATAACAAATATTGGATATAATGAAGGTATTTTGATACTAGATGCGACTCCGTTAAGAGTTCTGACTACTGCTTTACTTTGCACTGTGGTCATCATTCACCAAGCGCCTCAACCCTCCTTCCCACCTAAATGTTTTCAAATCCTGTACACCATATTGCAGCTGCTCTCATTTTTTTTTTTCATGTTGCATGCTGTGTGTGTTGCTGGATGACAAAGTAAAGACAAGAGACGGCCAGTAAACAAACCAAAACAAAACTCTATTCATAGTTTCCACCAATGAGCACTGTGAATCGGTATTTAAGAACATTCACAACAGAGGACAAAAAAAGAAAGAGACCACGACAGGACGAGTACACACCACATTCTTAAAAAGACCTACAAGAGACTTGTGAGGAAGATGGAAATATTCTTCCCTGGAAGGCACAACACCAAACTCCACCCAATTCATAAAGTGTGCTGACTAATACACATTTGGAGAGCATTCCACCTAAGCAGTGTGCAAACAGTAGTAATAATAGTACAGTAGTAGTAGTTGTGGTGGTGGTGATGAACAGCAGTTGTTAGTAGTCGTGTACAAAAAAACGCACACCCACAAGAAATGAAACCGCACACTGAAGAGCACATGCGTACAGAAGCTACTGGTGACATACAAAAGGCTCTGCTCTTGACAAACGATACCCGACGGGCGTGGCATGCTGCTTCTGAGATGTGCAAGCACCATGCGTTTTCACAGAACTAATTTTTCTCAAGAAGTCTCGGGCCAAAGCCATACAAATGCTGCTGCTTTTGGTGACAAATGTGGTACAAACACCATTCTGTGCAAATCAGCCAAAATGGCCTACAGTGCCGGCAGGCCCATTTTCAAATTATCAAGCTACATTTCGAAATAGCAATACGGCCAACAATGGAGGCACGGCTTACTTCCAAATCGGCAAATTATGTGCAAATAAAGGTTTTACAAGATGAAAGGTGCCGTTGTAGTTTGCACGATTTCAGTATTGTACATCATGGATGAGCATGGCCACATACACTTGGTGTTTTGTCCTTGTTCGAATGATAGCCTGCGCAGCCATTAGTTCAGCAGAAGCATCACATGAATATGCAAACTTGATAATTAGCAAAGGGGTCCACAGTGCAATATAGAAATATGTCAGAGTTGCTGAGAGACATTACCACATTTTTTAAAAATTTTAATCCGAATAAGAGCTTCCATAGTCCTCAACATGCTTACATGCAGCTACAACAATGGCTTTCACATGCAGCTTAATCTCTAAATGCATGAGGTACGATGCCAGTAGTTTTTTTCAGTGACTTCAAGTAACATCTCAGCTTTGCAAGTACAGCCTACAATACATTTAATGCAAACATGCTTTCTGCACCTTTTCACTAGTGAAAGTGCATTCTATGGTCACCTCTTTTTTCCAGAAGCCTAGCGCCTGCTGTACAAGGCTGCTTGAAGTCATTTCACATGTTCAAGCTAGGTGTGTTGAAGGCTGTACCTTTCTCAATGTTATCCGACGCTCCTGCTGTCCTTGCATGCAGCAGTAAATTACTTCAATATGGTGCAGTCTTTGCGTGCAGGCAAATTTGTAATCAGTGGACCACTTTGTCTGGTCTACTGCAAGCCAGGAGGAGAATTAAAGCACATCTCATTGATAGCATTGTTGATCTTAAAACATGAGCACCTTCTGTGGTTATAACCTGTTTCTCTCCTCATCAAGGGCTGAGATGACATAAATACAGCGAGCTCGTCTACAGGACGTAGTGGACCAGCGACAAGGAGGAGATGCATTTGGGAGCTGTCACCTTTGCAGGTACTGCTGTCAGCGCACTCCAAATGGTTAAACTGGTGCAAGCGAGACGTGACTGAAGGACTGAGTGTGAATGTACACTTTGGTGGCATTACTTCCAAACTTGCTTTCAGTTGCACCAACACAACAGGCAGCAGAAATACATCAACGCATGATATCCTTTGCTACTGTGAGGCGTTGATGCTGGATGTTATATCAAACGAGTGTCATCATTTTCAACCAGCTACTGAACCTGTGCTTTGGCAGTCCTGCAAATGATGTGAAAGAGGGCACTGAAGGTGTCTCCAGGAATAAAGCAACAGCTTGGAAACTACTTATTCTCATGATAAAACCGCCTTAGGTACCACTGAGTGTGACAGCTCCAGAACGCTACTCCAGGAAACAAAATGCATCATCTTCAACCTGTCCAGGACTACAGCAAGCAGACAATTTTTTTTTTTCCGAAGGCGTGTACGACAAGCAATGCCACTTGCTGCTACATAGTACCACATTTCGTCACAGCCTCAACTTTGAATGTTTCCTTGCACCATTTCTTGGCTGCAAGCCCACTATGGAGATACAGTGTGAAAACATCACGACCTTCACTGACTACATTTTATCATACACACAGATTCTTATCTACAGCGGGAAGAAAGGCATGAACAGAGCAGCACGGTAGAGCATAACACCACATTTGCCAGTTGTAGCGGCAAGATTACAATCATTACAGAGTGGCAAAACAGCAAAGTGAACCTGCTTCCACACATACACTAGAAGTGAAATATGCAAACAGCGATAAAATAGTAGTGGTTGGTGTATTAAGAGTAGCTTGAAGGAGTGTCATTAAACAAAGGGGGGCAGAAGCTATTGCCTTACAGTAACATAACGCTGGATAGCAGAGTGTGTGAAAACTTTTCACCACCTCTGATGGCTACCAGCCCTATATTGAAAACTGCACACACAAAAAAGGGAGGGGGCATAGGGCGGCACAAGTGGAGGGCCAAGATTGTCGTACCCGAGGTTTTAGGTGGCAGCAATTGCATGTGCTAAACATTCGGCAGTGGAAACTCCTCCAAAACGTAGGAGATGCCTACCAATGAACCACAATATACAATCTATCGCGCAACTTGGTGCACTGTGCCTGACCAACACTCAAGGTTACTGATCAACGTGGCACTTTTGCCTCGCCAGCCAGCACAACTCTCATGCGGAACAAAACTCTGCCTCGGCAACGACATCTGTGTGCGGACCACGGAAGGTGTTTGCAGTTTCCTAAACCTAGGGGGACGAGTCATGTAAGTGTGCACAGCACAAGTGTAAACCATAAGCTTGTAGTAGTAGACTGTATAAACAGAGTTATCTTAATGGAAACGGACTTACTAGGATCTCCTCTAGTAGATATTGCAATTCTGCCGCATTCCGTTGCATGAAGAGGTGGACACTGTCTAAGACAAATGGCAGAATGATGTTAGCTCATTACCAAAATTTTATCATTTTGTAATCGATCTCTTTTAATCGATCTCCCAACTGCAGCCTTAAAGCACAGCAGTAACGAATACAGTAGACTTCCGTTAATTTCACCCAGATGGAACTGACGAAAATAATTGAATTATTTGGGGGGGGGTTTAAACAAATGTAGAAAAAATGCCAAACACACTGATGATTCATTGATTCAATGTAGTGAACTTCCAGGTAACACTTATCAGCACTCAATTTCCCACAGTGAAAGAATTGATATTCTACCGCAGGAGAGCTTTAATAAATCTGTTTCCACAAAATAGATAACCTAATATATTTTTTTCCACCAATATCATTTTAATTTGTTACTAGCTGCTTTACAAGGACCTCTGTTTACAGTTGGATGTCTCTGCGAACAGAAAGAAATGGTTAAAAAGCACCTCCTTCTTTTCCCAGTAATAGTTAGGAAGGGTGTAGACTTCACAACATATGCTCACTGAACACAAGCAGAGCGACTCCAGGAATAACTGCACAGACAGCTCTAGCTGAACGTCCACAGCTAACGAAGCAGCTGAAAAATGCACAGATTAGGAGCCTATCTAGGGAATGCAAGCACAAGCTTTGTTCCAAGCTGCTCTGCTAACATCACACAGACAAAATGGGAGGCTAGATGATTGTTACATGTGGTGCAGCCTTTCTCTACAGTTTGTAAAAAAAAAAAAAACTCTGCGTGCTGTTCCAAGTTTTGTTCTAGCAATTTGTTAGCACCTTAACCTAACCTTTTGTTTCACTTTTATTCTACTGTGCTATATGACTACTACACTGCTCTCAGCACCATATACTGGACCCAATCTTGCACCATTTCACAAAAAGCATAGGCTTTAGGAAATAAAGGGTAACGTTTAATCTTTAGCTCTTGTTTATATCTAGTGTACGTCTGCCTAGTGCTCTTTCCGATTTGTAGCTTGAAACAAACCTCTATGTTCTAGTACTACAACCTGAACTCTTACCAGGGACATTTGTGCCGACATCTACCCAATCCTAAGCGGCTGCTTGTATTGGACCTGCTGCCTCCCTAGAGCTAAGCGATCAGATGAGTTCTTCAGACCTAAACGCACAACAAGGTGAACAAATCTTCATTATACGAGACTCTGATTAGCAATCTCAAGCAATGCTGCGATAGCAGAGACAGTAACCATCATTTCTATGTTAGCCTTTTTTTTCCATTGAGAGAAAGTCCAGACGATTGCATCCATACAAGACAGTGTGAAGCCGAGGTCAGTGTAAGACGCACAGTCCTTACGACTAGTTTCTCGCATAATGTTAGGAGTTGCCTCTGAAGTCAAAGCCTACAGCCCCCACATACTAGGAGAAAAAACAAAAGTACCCGAGGGACACGAAAACACAAATAAGTTATACTATAGTACATGGCAGGAAATTGACCCACACATCTGTCTGCGCCAAGACAACATAAAAAAAAAAAAATGTGGAGGTCCAGAGATCTGGTTGCAATTATGCTGGCGCTGCCAAAGTGTTAGTCGATTAAAAAAAAAAAAAAAAAACCACGAGAAGCACTTGTTCTTTGGCACGTCAATAGCTAAAAGTGTGTGTGGTGTTAGTGCCAGAACAGGAGGGAAAAAAAAAAAAAACACAAGTTGCGAAAGTTACAGACTACAAAGCAGTGTCTATAGACAGCTACACGCAACTAGGCATTGCTGCTACAAATACTTCGTGTGCACCAAGGTGCTTCTTGCATCCTTTTACCTCCAGTAGTTGATAAGAAACACACAGATTTTAAAGAAGTCCTTTGCCTTTGACACTTAATGCAGTGATATATTTTACTGTGTATGTACATGGGCCACATTGGAGGATAAGTGAGGCTTTGTCAGATTGCTTACAGACAGGATGAAAAACACACCAACTACTCCTCAGCGCTTACGAGTTTAAAAGAAATGGCTTGCCTAGTTACTACGCAGGGTTTAGCCCACAGGCGTGCAAGTCAGACCACTGGTAGAACACCAAGTAAAATGATGCAGCTCAATGCAGGATAACGCAGTGAAAAGAAGTGACATGTAAGAACTCCAAGAACTGCGAGGATACATGTCTGCAGTATGACTGGCTGAGAAACCAACAAACAGGTTGAAATAAGAAGAGGTAACACCCGAGAGGGAGAGAGAAAGAAAAAAAAATGAAGGAAAACTGTCCTGCAGTAAGTTGAAAAGGTGGTGATAGTAATATTAACCTCGCTATATACAATGCTGCTGCATACAATGGCCTTGCAAGAGTACAAAAAGTTCCTATGTGGGGCAACACTTACACACAGTACATGAATTACAATGCTTGGAGTGACAACCCATATTTTGTGAATACACCACATACTTTGAAACAAAAAGAAATCAACCACCGATGCGATAGCGTCACTACCGTAATGAGAAAAAAAAAAAAAGAAAAAAAAAAAGCAAAGGAAAGTGCAACATACTGAGATCATACTAAAAAAAGGTGTATTTTCATCACATGAACAACATAAAAGGGGGAAGGGGGAGTGGGTAAGACGTTAACGACAGCACCAATCACTGCAGTCATATGAACATCAGCAACCACACTAAATTGAGGACATTCTAGGTATTACTGAACACACCAGGACAAGCAATAATGGCAACATTAAAATAACACCATTAGATCACCATTCACAAGTGATGAAGCTGTCCAAGAGCATGCGAACGTAAAACTTAAGCCAGGGTGGCTACCCGATGCACCGCATGCAATCAACACAACAAACTAAGACAGGTATAGTGGTGGGCGAGAGGATGAATATACAGAACTCGAAGGAAAACAAAAATGCAGTGAAATTTAAAACCTGTGCTCTAAAGCTAAAAAAAAAAAAAAAGTGTTAAGTTGAACTGCTCCTTAATACAAAGTTCACATGTGAATGATGTCAGAGCAGTCGTAAATACCCACTCTCCTACTTGAATTCAGTCATTCAGGAGACTGGAAAGCATGTGATGAACTAGCCGAAGAAAGGGAAAAATAAACGACTGGGAAGGGGACAACAAAATGAGAGAGAGATTTCTCGGACAGCAGGCAATAAAGAGCACAACTTTTCTGCGAGAGAGAACTCTGTGCGTTCGTCAGTGCCACACATTGTTCACTTCCTTTTTCTGTGTTTCTAGCTATCCATTTTCAACAGCACCACATAAGACAGGGACAAGCAGAACAACACAGGACATGTGCTGTCCTCTCTTCTTGCTTGTCCCTGCCTTAATTAAGTGGTGAATATGGATCGTTACCAACTTGCCCAATTTGCAACGCTAATACGTTTCTAGCTAGCTATGAGGAGTACAAAATAATGTACATGGATGAGTGAGCATGACTGGTAATGATGTATGTACATGCTTTGGTCCGAAGAGACGTTTTCTCCCAGCGCACACACAGGCTGTTCTTTCGCGTACGAAATGCACAGTGGGGAGGAGAATAAAGGACGCATTCGACCTCGCAGGATGCTGAGATGAATGAGGATTTTTCGAGAAGCATACTACGCCCCCAGTCTAGTGACAGGCACCTCAAATTGGTAAAACATTCTGTAGGGCAGGTATCATTGTCTTGGCTAAGCAATGTCAAATGCTGAGAACGTAAAGTGAACCTGTTCACTCAATTTCTATCAGCTGAGATGTCTGAATGCTTTTAAAGAGTGTGAACCTAGGACCATAGCATATCACATTAGGTGAATGCTGCCTACATAACATTTACATGAATGTTTCCAAATTGGACCAGCCCTGACCATTTGAAAGCAGCAAAAGAAAAGTTATGGAAGCTAATAGTCAAAAACAAATTTCAGCACTGCTTAGCATAACAAAAAGCTTTGATCACCTGCACCAGCACTTCCTGCGGGTAAGTCAGCTAAAGGGCGTGTCACAAGAGGTACTACCAAGTTGGGCCTTACAAAGGGTGAAAGCGTGCAAAAGACACACATACAGAGAAGGGAAACGACAGTCAGTTATCACAGTAAGACATTACAACAGCTCTCCCCAGACTGTACCTTTTTTGTTTACTTAAACACCCCCACGTCAAGTTTCTCGCGTCAAACAAGTACACAAACATGGCGTGCAAACACACACACACACTCATGCACACTTTTTTTTTTAGGCTAAGTGCTCCCCACACGATGCACAGGCAACCATGACCTCAAGACGCTCCACGCTCATGCACAGGGACACGAAAAAGCCATGCTATTCCTCTACAAGGAAAGGATGTCGCAGGGAAGGTGACGGTAAGAGAGGCGGGTGAGAAGAGTAGCAGCATGCTCTTTACTAGTCCCCAAGAGAAACCTTGGGTAAGGCTAGGAGTGCCGATGGATGTCTGCCGTCACGGGTGACTACACTTGCCCAGGGCAAGCGACACATGGCCAGGCATTGCGTCACGTGAAAATTTGTCCCAAAGCCTCTTGCATTTGCGGTGGTCCCCGACAAATTTCACTAAACTGAATACCGAGAGCCAGATGGTCCGAGCTCCTGCATCTCTCTTTTGGGATGCCACAATAAAGTCTCTTCAGTTACGTGAACCAGACCAAACAAAGACCTCCTTAAGGAATCCAAGTAGGGCAGAACAGGGTCGGAAAAAAAAAAAAGTATAAGGAATCCTGCTATCAGGTGAACACCCTGGATAAAAGCAGAGGAAAAAAGAAAAGCGGTATGGCAATACGAGACAGAACTGAAGTGCGAAGCTATAAAATAGAGGGAGAGAGAAAAGAAAACTCGCAGAACGTTTTTCCTCTTTCCAGCAGGTGCCACTAAGGAAAAAGTAAAGTGACTCCATTCCTAGCCTTGAAAATGGCTCTTTCCGCAAAGCCCTTTTTGTACCTTTCTCAAAGCTGGACACATTCATGGCTGACACAAGACAGCCGCAAGCTTCTCACGGAGCGCTTACGGGTGAGTCGCTCAATAGACAGCTGACCACCAACCAAAACGCTCCCGACGCCTCGACTCACACCCTTAAGCCGTGAGGCCTCCCCATCAACACTAATCCCGTGCATGTGTGCGAGAGAGTGACAGACAGTCGACAGCAGCCAATCCGCACTGGTGCTGAGAGTGTCGCGCAGCTGGTTGGCTCAGCAGTGGTGCTGCCACTGGGGGACCCGAGGGAGCAGTGCCGCCGTTGTAGATAGGCGGTGATGGTGGTGACAGAGGTGATCGCAGTGGTGAATGACGTGTCGGTGAAGCTGCTGTGGCAGCTGCAGCCTTTGGGCCCCCAAGGCTGGCAACAGCAAGGGTCACGGGTGGTGCAGGGGAGGGCGCCCGTGTCACTCCCATTGGTGGGGCGACGGAGGCAGCTCCGAAGGATGCGCCACCGTCGAACTGCACCAGCAAAGACACCAGCTATCAGGCTTGACATCGTCGTTAAAAGACAATGAAAACGAAACACCATATCAGCCGTATGACGTTTTTCAGTTACTCCCTCTGTAGCTGTTTCACGATACTACCATCAAAATCAACCTAGTTTTTATCTACTGCAGGACGAAGGCCTCTCCCAGCTATCTCCAATTATCTTAGTCTCGACTCAGTTGACTATTCTATGCCTGCAAATTTTCTCATTTCATCACACCACCTAGTTCTTTGCCGTCCTCGAGTGCATTTCCCTACTCTTGGCACCCATTCTGTAACTAACAGAATTGGCTCCATGCATTACATGGCCTGCACAACTACATTTCTTTCTCCTAATCTCGACAAGAACATCAGCTACTCCCGTTGTCTTCCTGTTTCTTAAAGGTGCCCTGAACCACCCCTCGGGCTTGGTGAAATAACATAGTCTGCGAGTCGCATACGCTGCTGCGAACATCTCTGCCAAGTTTTGCTGTCGTACCCGGTGCATGGAGCTCGCAACTGGAGCGCGAAGTCACCTTTCTCTCAAACGCTCTCTTTTCAACAGAAGCCGTGTTCCTCACTTTTTTCAGGACCTTTATTTGGTAATAAAGCGGATTTCCATACGTGGCTGCTATTGGTAGCTGCGGTCGGCTATGTAGCATAGATACCGCGGCCGCTGCGGGTTACCGCCACGAGTCCACTGGCTAAGCGCACTGCAGCTTGCTGAGGACAACCGCGTTTGGCTTACATTTAGCACGCCGTATGCACCAAAATTGGAAGTCGTGGCATGCATTGGGATCGAAAGGTTGGAGAAAATGAACACGCAGTTTACTTACATTGGTAGGGCAAACTTATTTACAGCAAAAGTCATACTCATACTGGCAGGAGCACTGAGCGCAGTACTTCGTAGCACACAGCTACATCGCTCTCGAAGCATAATTTACATGTTGGAGCATACTAGTACATTGTTCTGGGATAGCACACATCACACGTGGAGGATGTCTCTTAAAAACCCTCCACCTTCCCCAGATCACTCAGGGAAACCGGTAACGTCCCAATCAACCAGTCCAGTGGTTTGTATCGAACATACCACCTCCAAGGAGAAGGCCGGCACAAAACACACGCATTGCCCCCAAGCTGATCCTGGAAAAGGGGGAAGCAAGCATACCAGACAGTGTATCATTGATAACCGGGGAGCGGTCAATGATTCAAGCTTGCCAGAAGGTAAAGCCATCCAGGTACTGGTGCCTTTCGCCGAAGTTCTGGGAAACCCTCTCTCGTCTTGTTCTCCCGCCTAACGCCACCAATATGCCGTCACGGACATCTCAGTGTCTATGCTGACTCTGTGGAATGTTGTTTGACGTCGGTATCACGATGACACCAGCCTCTGCTCTTCGGCGAATACGCCAAACGTAACAGCCTATCATTTCTTGCTCCATCGCTAGTTGTGCACTCCTTGTCTTCTTTTCAAGCTTTGTTGTTAGCCACAAAGTTTCTGCCGCATATGTTGGCACCAGGAGAACGAAATGATTGTACTATAGAATGAGACACCTCATTAGATGGTAGCAATGATATCAGTATAACCTGTTAAGCATTCTTGAAGGGATACGGACACAAAATCTGAAAGTTTTACGAAAATGCTGAAAATGAATCCTCAGTGTGTGATTACACCGAAAAGAAATAGTCACTTAGCTCATTATTGAGCCAATGGCTTTATTTTTGGAATTTTTATGAGCGCGCGGCGAGGCGCCCGACCCGCGGGAGTTGGAAGGCGTGACGTCATGACACCCTCGTCGGATAGAAAGCCGGCCGGCTGCGGTCATTCGAAGCGTGCCAAAGCCGCCATCGCAATCATAGATTCGAGTTCTGGTGCCTCTACCAGCGACGAGTACATGTCTGAAGACGAGGACCATTCCAACTTGGCTAGAAATATTACCGCTTATGGTTACGAGCCTTCCGCGTCAAGCGACGAAGAAGAGCAGGCGGCCGTGGAAGTGCGAACCGTAGCACGAAGATTTCGCTCTGCACCAGACACTTATGCAAGAATTATTTGTCATTTCCTCTATAAACTTGCTTTTTGAAGAGCGCACGAAGTCGAGGCAGCTGCGGGGTACTTCAGCACTGCGTGGATGACTGAATAGTAGTTAACCCTTTCAGGGTCAATACCGTACAAGTACGGCCTCCGCGAACACCCTCAAAATGGTCAATGGCGTACATGTACGGTATCGCTTGTACATTTAAAAAGCGCGCCTCTTTCGATCATTTCTTTCGCTTGGCATGTGCTGCCACTCGACGAAAACACGTGGAATTTTTTACTTGCGCCAATGCCTTTCCATTTTTGTTTTTTTTTTGGCAACGGCGCGTTGGCGCATTCGGGCGCGCCTGCGCGGCGGCGACAAGTGCAGCGATTCTTTCGATTATTTCTTTCTCTGGGTATGTGCTGCCACTCTCCTTTCGTTTTTTTTTAAATGGAAACGGCGCGTCAGCTGTCGCTCGCGCATCCGGGCGCGCGGCGGCGGAAAGTGCGCGCTTCTTTCGATTATTTCTTTCGCTTGGTATGTGCTACCACTCGACGGGAAGATGTAGAATTTTTTACTTGCACCAATGCCTCTCCGTTTTTTTTTCTTTTTATGGCAATGGCGCATCAGCTCTCGCTTTTGCATCCGGCGCACGGCATCAGCGGCAAGTTACGGTCTTCTCCTGCGGCGGATTCCGCTTGTTGCACGCGCTAAACTGATGGCTATCTGGTTTCAAATCTCTCAAAGGGTGACCGCTTGTTACTCGATCGTTTATCGCCCACCGCGGTGCGATTACACCTGTTCCCAGGCAGCCGCTTATATACACAAACGATGCTGCCGTTTTTGCGTTTCCTTTTTTAGAGACCACAAAAGCTCTATCGCACCTTGTTGGCGATAAGACGAAGGCTTCTCACTTGTTTCGGTTTCCGGACGTGCACACAACCATTTTTCAGTGTGCTTATCTTCTTTGACCCTCAAAGGGTTAATAGAAATGCCGTCTGTGTGAGCAACTGCTGTGAGGTATCAGTACCTCAGAGACTCGCGACCACTTCACCAGCCACCCCACAGACGGCAGCACCTGTCTGGCGTTCTCCCCAGTTTTTCCCGAGTTTAGCCTGTGGAGAAGCAGTGCTGTGTGTGTGTCTGCCCCACTGCCATGTAGGACTGATATCGTGAGTTGCGCTCGCACATGCCAGCCTTATATTGTTTTACTATGCTTTGCCAACATTTTAAGACATTACTGCCTTCGTGCCCAGCCTCGGGCATCTCACCCCAGCCTCGCCCTCACACTGCTCAAGAAAGCTGCAATTGGACGAAAACAGCACCGACATCTTTTCGCCTCCTTTTTTCAAACGCGCCACTGATCATTTCTGCCTTGCGTTTTCCTGAGAAGACCGATGGCACAGCGTCAGGCTTTAGGCGTTGCCTTTTGAGCGGCATGCCGAGGCTTTTCAGCACAGCCGGGCTGGTCACATAATCATTGTCAATGAAGTGGTCCGCACAAATAAGTAATTTTTTTAGAGGTCTCCAGGCGGGGCGTGATGGCTGACAGGCAGGTATCCAAAGTTTACGCACCTTCTCGTCTCTGCGAAACGTGTGCGACGGCGTGTCACGACTGACGATGCTGTTATAACAGCAATGTCTAGGCATTTCCTTCCGCCGCGGCGAACGCGTCAATACCAAGTGACGACCGCGGGAAGGCGCATGTAAGACGCACCACCTGCGTGGAGCGCCGACGGGGATAATGTTTCAGACGGACTACGTGCGAAGATCACCGAAAGGGGTTAAACAAACTCTGCAAGGGACCGACACCCCCGGAAACACTGCGACAGCTGTGGCCGACCTTAGCCGCGCGCGCGGGTGGGTGGGTGTTATGATGTCAAATTTCAGCTTCTGCCGGCGGCCGCTTAGAGGCAAGGTGCAACAGAAAATCGCAAAAAAAGATGTTTCTCATTCTTTTTTTTTTCAAATACAACTTTTGTTCCGATGCAAAAAACTACCCGCCAACTTTTGTGTCCGTATCCCTTTAACAGTAGCATCTCTTACCTAGCAAAGCTCTTGAAAGCAGTCGAAAGAGGGTTGATGCAGAGTGGGACCCGGTTTGAAGTGGCACACCTTTCCAGAATGAACTTGTGGAGTTTTTCTGCATGGATAATAAAAAGTAGCCATGAGTTTTCTTTACCACTTTCATTGCTTGCCATAAACACAGCCTTACCACACTTGGCAAGAACATGGTGCAACAGGTTCAGCATATGAGCTGAATGCATATATTCAGCGTCATTGCCTCGCCAGGGCATTTGTTGTGAGCAACAGAAGCACTATGTTTGACTAGGGAAGCACTAGCCACACACAACAGAAAAAGCTGTAATGCTAAGCATCAATACAAATTACCGAGAAAAAAAAAATGGCGGCACATTCCTCTGGAGATTGGCAATGTTAATGCAATCAGCAATTTATCTTATGATGAGTGTGTAATAGGTGTAAATGTAGCACTGGTTATGTGTCATTACCAGTAGCACATACTAAGTGCTATACTCGTGGACAACTTTTCTTGGCTATGAAGCGAAAGCTACGGGGGTGGAACTACTGCACATGACTGTATTCATCTGCAATGTAGTCCAGGCGGGGTTGCCACTGGTTTTGGTTTCTCCGACCTCGCACAACTTCTTTACTTTAGTGAGCCGAGACAACTCTGCATTAATCAATCAATGTTTATACACATTCGATATGTACAGAGTTAGGTGTGCGAGAACTCGAAAGAGCAAACTATATATACAATAAAATAACAGTAGCTAACTGATTAATGTTACGTATCGTTTCAAATTATGTGCTGTAAAACACAAAAAATATTGCTTTCTATTTCCCACGTAAGCAATTCTGAACAGAACTGCGGGACTACCTCCAGCAGTGGTGAAAGAGCTGCGCATTGGTGGCATAGCCTTCGCTTCATAGCCAAGAAAAGTTGTCCGCAAGTATAGGCAGGCATGTGTCTCCTCTTTTGGCGCGGCCGTAGCTACGTATGGCTGTCTGCGTGCGTGTTCACTATCTTGGGAGATAATTTGCGGAGGCTGCAATGATGCGGCGAGCCAAGGTGGCTGATCACTCCATGTGCGTTGTCTTTGCCTAGTGTTGAGCTGTTAACCCAGCTTTATACTAATTGTTAATGAAGAAATAAGGACGAAGGTAACTTGTAGCCCGCCTAAAGTGCTCTGAATGTTAAACTTTCCCTAAGATGGCCCCCTCGTTTCATCAATGTTCATTGCCTATCACACCTCTCTCTTGTAATTTCGCTACAATATCACGAACTGTGGCTTGTTCAAGCTACACTGCTGTTCTCTGAGCATGATGCATTTCTTTCCCACCACTAATGGTAGTTTCGCTAAGAATGACAATCACTGCATGCTCACCTTTCACTTGGTGCACGGAGAGAAGTTCAGTCTCGAAAGAGTCGTCGAAGGCATGTGGTGCGACAGGTTCAAAATCAGCCACATAGTGGCGACCCGCCGGTGTGCTCTGGCAGCAGCGGCACATGCACGAGTGGTATCGCAGCCGTCCTTCCTCCAGGTAAGGGTGCGACAGGGCATCCGCACAGCTTATGCGCTTGTCCTGCATGGGCGTGGTCATTATGGAGTTATAGCCTGCCTGTAAACACATTGCCATTTACAAAATACCTGGTTACCGGAGATGCAGGAATGCTCGAGTTGGTGGTGCCATCTTGTGGCGCAACGTTTAACCAGAGAAGACTGCTGCTGTACGGCATTGGCATGCAGTCCTTTCTTATTAATTTTCTTTAAATATAATGCATATATCACAAAAACACTTCTAAACTCATGTTTGGACAATGCTCGCACCACATGTTGCTGCTTGTGCCGTTACTTGCGTCCACGTCTCCGGTAACCTGGTACGCCGTGAAGAGTAACACAGAGACAGACAAATTGAAACTCTACTGTCTAGCTTCGCGAGAGGCTTCTCGGGCCAAAAAATTTGCACTGCAATGCACAGTGCTGACTATATAACACTGCTGTTTCTCATGGCAGAGGCTGGAATGAGCTACTAATGACCGTTTGCACTTTTTCAAGGTACTTACTGTGCCACAATGAATTGAGACACAAGCAATGCGAGATAACAAACGTATAAATGCTTTGGTAACTACAGAGCATTAGGCATAATTGATTTCTTCACAACATGCAACACTGCATCTCAGCCAACAGCAGGAGTCCCTTCTGCGGGTATTGCATGGTGTACTTTTGATCACGATTGTCTCCTTCATGCAAGCTGAAGGAGGGAACCAATCATGGTTGAAAGTGCACTGTGTGACCCTTGTATTAGTAGCCTGATTGACAGGCATTACTTGCAGAATTACCCTTTTCTCTGTTATGAGTGGTCTGCTCACAAGAATGACAACTTTTTTATATATACAATTGTACATGGTATTTTACATGAAGGGCTCCATGATTCTTGGAGCTGTCTACATGCAGGGTCTTTGCATGTATAGCGTTCACACTCCGAGCGTCCACACAACACTCAAGCCCCGCTTTTTATTTATTTTTAATTTTTTTATTCAAGTACCCTAAAGGCCCATAGGGCATTACATAACACCTAGACACTTGTTATTACTAAAGCGATAAGTATGCAGGAATGCACTTGTGGTCTCACTATGTGCTATGCAAGCTACAGCACTGCATTGTAATGGGGTTGCTGTAGTTAGTTGCTTCAAATGTATGCTATAGTATAACAATGTGAGCTCCAAGACAGCTCCTGTCACTCCATTCAAGAGTGATAAAACGTGTTAAGTATGGTGAAAAATGGCAATGGCTTTTCCCTCTCACAAGTTCAAAATCCCCGACTATGAAGATATTGTGCCTGCAGGATTCAATCTCGTGCCTATGTGGGATTGTGCTTGGGGTCCCATGTGGCGAACCCAAGCACAAGCCATCTTTCTTTCCTTTTGTTACCCAAAATGCATTACTATTACATTAAAATGGCATTCAGTTATGCTACAGTGACCAACACTGTCGAAAATGTTGTCCTGGTCAGGCATAGTCCTGTAATTTGTGTAATATAAAGTGCAGCCACATTCCGTCCCCACTGGAATATTGATGCAGTGGCTAGGCACTCAATCTGCAAGGTTAAATTCTGAGGTTCTGCATGCCAAAGCCACGATCTGATTACAAGGCACACCATAATGAGGGGCTCTGGAGTAATTTTGACCACCTGGGTTTCTTTAACATGCTACCACTGCACGGAAGACGAGTGTTTTTACATTCCTCTCTCATCAGAATGCGGCTGCCGCGGCCAGGATTGAACCCACCACCTCATCTCAGCAGCGCAACGCAGGTCAACCTGCAATCTTTTCTCTGCCACTAGGGGCTTTCTCTTTAGATTATATTAGCCACAAATAGAGAGGAAAGCAGCACGTACAGGGTTGAAGACGAGCATTTGGCAGAGCAAGTGGACTGCCTCGTGGGTTGCCTGTGGTGAAAGGGTGTACAGAGCTGCCAAGGAGGGCGGCTTGGTGGGACGCCGCAGCAGGTGGGCACGGGCACCTTCACAACCGTGCTTCATATCCTCCAGCAGGGGAGTGCCCAGCAGCTCCGTGATCAGCTCCAGCTGTGCACAAACACATGGTAATACTGTGAGCCATCGAGGACGACTCTTGCAGAAGCCTTAAACCACTTTTAAAGGACACTAGAGGCAGATACTGAGTCAACTAAAGCGACAAATGTGTGCTCCAAGGTGTCCAAAGCATTACTTTTTGCAACAGAACAGAGTTCTCAAAGGTGAGAAAATGACAAATGCAGGGCAGAACTGCTGCTGCCAATGATAAAATGTGGTACTAAACTCCCTCGATATACTACTTTGCAAAAATGCTTTGTTACAGTTATTTGATATCAACACGAATAATTAAACACTCAATTTCTGATTCAATTTTTGCCTTCAGAGTTTCAGTAAAGAAGAGGTAAAAGTCTGAAAGTGACAAAGCTGCGAATGACCCCTATGGCTTTGTATTGACTTGCAGTCATTTTTAGTGCCATCAAAATCGTAGTACCTCTAGATTAATTGCAGCAGCTAGCAAGACCCTGACCACAAGCAGTTACTCACTTGCTGGATGGGAGTCTGTGCTTGGAACAGGATGCGCCGTCCCAACAGCTCAGCAAATATGCAGCCCACGGACCAGATGTCAACGGCCGAACCATAGTGACGTGCTCCCATGAGCAGCTCCGGGGCCCGATAGTATTGAGTCACAACTTCCTGTGTCATGTGCCGCTGTTCATCCCGCTCCTCCAGACGGGCCAGCCCAAAGTCGCAGATCTGGATGATCGGGCAAGGAAGCAAGGCATAGAGCATCGAAATCGGCACATCATGCGTAACACACCTTAATTCGCAATTCAACTCTGGCAGTTCTTAACTCTGGCTTGTTCAAGTTCAAGCAAGCCTGTGAAATGTTTGGTTGGCTCTGTGTTGCAAAGCCATTCTACAGCAACTTAACCTGTACAGAACCATCCATCATTTTAAATCTGCTTTCCCTGACCATGCAATAACTATCAAAAATAATACCTCTCCTGCAGCCAAGGAGTGTTCTAACAAAGGCATTTGCACAACATGTCATGCCTTCTGCTGCCAAAAGGTGCTCCAAGAAAAGCATCCACCGACCACTAAATAATATAGTTCGCAAGGACATTGTACAGCCAAAAAAACCTTGCACCCTAGCACACAAAACTTTACTTTTTGTAAGACATTTTTTGTAAGAACAGCTGAAGTACAAGTATGTACCAACACACCTCCAGCCTTGCTTTGACAATTCGACAACTGATGTTCTGCTGATCAACTGAACAGTGTAGCTTGAGACAAAAAACTTCAGCAATGAAAGTGATTTAGAAACAAGATTGCATTGCAAAAATTATTTCATTACAATTTTTTGTACTGCTTGCATGTATATATATAAAACATACATAGCTTGCCTGGGCAGTCATTAAAATAATGTGCGGGAGAAAATAGCAAGGCATGACAGACTCACCTTAAGAACACAATTGCTGTTAACCAAGAGGTTGCCAGGCTTGATGTCCCTGTGAAGTATCCTTGAGGAGTGTAAATACTTGAGGCCTGTGGAAATGAGTAGATTGATAAGCCACTGCCACAAAATGGGTGTGAGGGTGGCCAAGGCAAGGGGATGGTGACACTCACCTCTCAATATCTGGTAAAGAAAAACTTTCAGGTGATCTGAAGTAAGTGGCTGTGGAGAAACTATGATCTTGTGCAGATCACTCTGCATCAGTTCTGTTGTGACATATCTGTGCAGCAGCGGTCAAGGAAGATTTCATGGAGAGAAATACGACAGATGAGCATAGACACCTCGTTCAGTCACATTTGCTGTCACTGTAACCAAGTGATCCCTGCTGCAAACACAGACACGAAAAGGCATTTGTGGTGTTTGTGTCCTCCCTTTCAGTAGCACAAATACTTACGAACTTTCTCAACTTTTCACTGCTCTAATAATTCCCAACATTACATGACTATCACGCATTGAAGAGAATATATCTAAGGATGCAATTGTGATAGTCGAGTGTACTCGAAGTTTGCCATTCTACGCGGACTCTACAAGAACATGCAGAAGACATTCTTGAACACCTGCATCCCACTAATACAGTAGCTGTACAAGAAAAGGTACATTAAAAACACCATGAACTTGAAATCAATGCACCACGGTGGAATTGCTGTTATTCAAGCAGTAAAGTTATACAACCATGGCAAATTGAAAAAAAGGATACATTTCTTGAAAGAAATCTAAATGTGGAGGCTGTAGGATATCCAGCGCTGACAAGACCTGCAAGGAACAGAAATTTTTCATAATCCAGAAGGGCAATGGTTCCAACTAGCCAACTCCGAACTATGCGAGCCATGCCTTTTACAAACCACGATGACATTCGGCAATGTTTTGTTCAGGTATATATGCAGTCACACTGATGAGTGAGTGTACCAATCTCTGGCACCTTGTGCCCACCCAGCATTGCTGCACTTTGCAACTATGTGTGGCATACCCTGGCATACTTTGGCGACATTCAGCAGAGTCTTATTCAAGTATAAGCTCTTGCCCTCACATGCGCATTACAATCCACACACACAGGCACACATTCCTGTTTGCACTCACTATCTAGAGCTTTGCAATGGGTGCGAGACCCTGGTGAGTGAGTGCACCCAACTTATTTTAAGGCCTTTAACATCAGTTTTTGCAGCACTTGCACACTTTGGGAGTTGCTCATGTTCACCCTTTAAGAGGGGAAGAAAAAAAAAATACTTTAGTGCAATGGTTTTGGAGTTCCAAACACAAAAGGATAGCCTTCACTCAGACTCACTCATGCTGCACTTGACAGCCAAGCATTTCGCTACGGTACTGCTTCATGTCAACATACTACTGGAAAGGACAAAACATGCTATCGGTTGAAGCTGAAGTAGGAGCACCGGGAAAGTTGGCATACAAGCAATGACTCGCCTTCATTGGCCTAGCGTAACACTCCCTGCAGAGCTCTTCACAGAAGCATCTGACATACAGAAGCCGTGACAAGGTTGAAGTTGCTTGCTAGCCACAGCATTAACGCATTAGTCTTTTTCATGGATTCCGTACTTCCATAACTGAGAATTCATGCACTGCACCTGTACCTTGCGCATCTTTCCCTTGTACATGCACATCCGACACACACTATTTCTCCCCCAGGGCGGGCCACTTGATCAGGACTTACATTTTCATGCTTGAAGAAGCAGAGCATCTTGATCTCACGATAGACTCTCTTGCTGGAGACCAGGTTTTGGAAAACATTGGGCATCTTTTTGAGGGCCACTCGCTTGCCATCTCGGGGGTCTGTGACCGACCTGCACAATGAGAAGAACAAAGAGGCACACCAGGTTAATGCTAAGCCAGGTAGCAACAATGACAATGGCATATATTTAGGGTTATTCATTTTCTGGATTTATATTTCGTGAAATAGGAGGGGTAAAAATTGGGTATTATTTTTAAAGAGGAAAACAAGGGAGAAATAGAGGTTTTTGTTGCCTGGCAGCCGAAAGTTCAGGGTGTTTCTGGCAACTTTCCCACATGGTTAACACAGGCAGCGGTATTCTTTGGGACACATTCTACTTGAACAAGCGATATCACTGACAGGAACATGTAATAAAAAAGAGCTGCCAAAAACCACATGACAGACTCATCTATACAGATCTTCGTTGACATGCAAGCATTATTGCATTGTCATTACTTTTAAACCACACCACATGAACCAAAACAACAAATTGAGAAGTGTTTGGCAATCCCTTCTTTACTTTGTTTGTTGCACTTTTTTTTAAAACAAAGGAAGAAGGACGAGTAGTAATGCACACAAACATGGTTCACAAGAGCTGTGACACATTTCCTTATCATAAAAGCACTTGCTGACATACATTATGTGTTTTGAGTATTTCTGTGTCCATCCTAGACCTGTGTCAGGTCTTTTATCCTTGTCTATTGTAGTCCTGTTTTACTTGTTCCTGCCATATATCCTTGCAACAGTATTAGCGGAATACAAACTAGCCATATCAACCAATGTCCTTTGAACATAATATAGCTGGGTAAACATTCTCTCAACGTCAAAGCTACTATTTGCAGTGCAAAGCAACATCATAGCTGCATTTGCTTCCTAGTTTATTACTCCAGTTTACACGTATGCAGTGCGCAGAAAGTGCAATTCAATGCACCACTGTTGTATTCATGTAAACATGGCTACTAAAAAGCAACAAACTTTCGTTTGCTCAAGGCCAGCAGGCGCTGAATATATTATAAATGCCGGTTTTCACTTGAGTGCTAAGCGAAAAGGAGGCATTGATATATGCATAATATTAATAATATTGCATATCTTGGCCACTTGCTCACGCAAGGTACGGAATGTTTTTGGTGACAATTATTCAGCTGCTGCACAAATATGACGTCTAAGGATCAGACAACAAATATAAAACGTAAATGCCGAAAATCCCCGCCAAATCATGTCCGTTATCGCAACAGTAGTACACGGAATAATTCTGCTCGTGCCTCCAACATCATACGGCCCCAATAGGAAGTTTTCACCAGGAAGTTCCTGGCACAGTGTAGTGCGACCCACATTTGCCACAGGCCAGCTTGTAGTGCAGGTCCTGCCCGGATGGGAGGGGGAAGGGGGCTCCCCACAAGGACGGGATAGCGAAGAACGCGCTGGCGAGCTTAACAAACGCCCTGCCAAGTCCCACGCCATCTCTCACGCAGGCGGTCTATGCATATTTAAGAGAAACCCACGGTAGCGAGGCATTTCCCCGTCCGGTCCTCCTAGGAGGAGGTGTTGCCAAGAAGCTGAGCGGCGCGTCGTAGTGTGCCTGTGTGTATACACATTCTGAGCGGCGACCGGTGGTCGTCATACGGCGGGCGTGGACTACGGCGCTCCGTCAAGCGGGCACACCAGAGAGGCACGCACGTAGGCGCGCGCAGGAAGGAGACGGGGTCGCAGGCTGCCGCAAGCAGCCGCGGGATTGGCTCGGCCGCAACCGCACGCCAGCCAGCCGCCACCGAAGCGACCGAGCCTGCGGCCTTCCACGAGCCAGCAGGACGTTGAAGCAGCAAAGGAAACGAGCAAACTGAACGCTCCGCCGCGCGTTCTGGCTAGGGGGGGGGGGGGGGGGGGGGGACCAGCGGCAAACCGCAATAGACGCAGCAGACACGCTAGGCATCACCGGCAGCAGAACGCCCCGCAAATAAAAGATTGCGTATACAACCTACGTAAGCAGCGCCGCGAGGCACGGCACGGCACAGGTAAGGCAGGCAAGGGTTGGCGGGCGCTCCAGGGGCGAGAAGGGGGTGGGGGGAGGTGAGGCGGTGGTTGCGGGCGCGCAACACAAAATCTGTGACCCAGAGACGGAGTGGGAAATGTGGGTCAAGGGGCTTTCTCCCACTTTGTGGGTCAGCGGGACGAGCTCACTCGCCGGTCCCTCGCGCGTGCTACCGAGCAACGAGGCAACCACGCGCGCGCTCCGGGCGCCAGCGGCTGCTGCCAGGGATGATCGCATCCTCGCGCGCACGGGACTGCCTTGACGAGGCACGCGGCGCGCGCCCGTCACACGCGCACGGAGGCCCGCTGAGCTCTCGGCGGCGGACGCACGCGGAAGTTGGCGCGCTGCCGTCCCGGGCCGCTCGATCCTCGCGCCTAAAAGCACGGCAACGCAGGCAGGCTGTGGTTCGGATAAGAAATAGCCGGGGCGGAGCGTGCATGTGGGGTGAAAAAGGACCGCCACGAGAGAGACCTGGAAAAACCGGAAGACCGGGCATTACGAGGCCACGGTAGCTACTGCGAAACGCGGGGCTTCCAGCTGGGAACCTTAATAATATCTGAACGGCCTGATCAGCGTCGAAGGGATATAAATTGGCCCGCAGACCGCAGACAGGCTTTGCATACAGATGGATCCGAAGACAGAACGGACATTTAATGGGGTGGCAGCGCCCACGCATATGGCTCGTCGGGCAGTCGCTGAGTGGCCGCAGGAAGAAACAGTGTAGCTGGTCGCTACTGCGAATGATGATAAAGCGACGTCGTGCACAGCTTTCCTTGCTGGCAGGACGGTGCTACCGAAGAAAGGGTGTCCTTCGCGGAGCGCCGGCGTGGACTTGCAAAGGATGATCGAGCGGTGTGCACAGTCGGGGATTCAAATGCTACCAGGGCGACTTGGGAAGGCAGGCTGGGCGGTGCGTAAAAAAATGGCTGCTTCGCAACCCAAATACCAATCAGGACATGTCGCCAACGGCGCTGTCCGCAGATGCCGAAGGATCAAAGGAGAAAAAGGGAGAGAGAATGACGAGCAGGCGTCCTGTTGCTCTACTCCGCTTTTGACTCAAGGCTCGAGCCTGTTACCGCACCAATCGGCGGCAAACGTCACCAATCGTTCTTTCGTCGAGCCACCTCCACAAATGCACGCGACACGTTCAAGTGCACGCTGAAGAAAGAGAATAGGTTGTTTATCAGGACTGGCATTTGGGTGAGCTCGGCAAACAGAGAGATGTGCAGGAATGAAAGAAGAAACAGGACAGTCACTGGCCAACGGCGCCATTGCTTCTTTTATGCTTGGTCCGCGTCTGTTCGAGCTGTCTTAAGATTGTTGTTTATGCTGGAGCAGCTGCTACTAGACCAACAGCAGTGCACCGAGGCGGTCCCGTTCTCTCTTAAGAAGGAAGCAGCAGAGTTTTGCGTAAGACCTCCCTCTCGCCTTCTTCGTGAAACGCGACCGAGCGCCTCGGCGCAGCGGTGTCGCAAAGGCAAAAAAGCTGCACGCCATACTGCACCCAAAACCTCCGGCCCCAGCTAATCCCGCGTGCGCGAACCGAGGCGGCGTGCAATTTGTCCTGCCAGGGCGGTCGCAACGCCGTGGTCGCCGAATAAATCACGAATCGCACGCTCCGTGCACCAACAACAGTGGGACGCTGCCCCCGACAAGATAAATGAGCGAGGGACAGAAAAGAAAGAGAACGAGGCGCAGTGCAATTTGCCCGCGTCTCCACCCGTCGATCCGCTGCTGACCGCCCCCTATACCAAGTACGTACACGGCCGTGCTCACGTAAGGGACGCCGCCGAGAAATACTAAATCAGACTTGACAGGTACGGACATCACTCTTTGGAAAACTGGCTCGGCGAAAGAAATTATCGGTTATTAGCGGACAAACAGGTTTGAATTTCGCGTTTCTATAGCGTGTGTCTTTCGCTTTGCACAGGTATTTATAAGCGTTGTCATTCACAATTCTGCGAGTGCTTGCTTTTTATTCGTACTCGTGGTTTTCTTAGCTAGCTGCTTGTGTATTTACTTTATAGTTGTAACTAATAAACCAAGGGGCCCCGTTGCAATATCCGACTTCGGACTCTTGGTCTGTATTGCCATCTGTATGTAACGGGTTGTGTCAAATGGAACGAATAACAGACAGTAAACTAAAGTCGAACGCCTGCGCAGTTCTCCTTGCTTTGCTTCCACTGTTTGTCCAACTTGCACAGAAACGCGACCTCCGTGAGTTGTTCCCGCGCGGCCAAGTATAGGATCCTTCGGAACAAACTCGCAATGACAGGCGCCCGGAATAATCAACAATTAGGGACGTCGACATTCTAGAGAGATCGTAAAGGTGGCGGGTTTCACGCCATTAATTCCTTTCGTCTGGACTCGAACAACAATTAATACAGTTGAGGTGATTGGCTGTTTATATTATTATTAGGTATTAGTTATACAGCAACCAATATACGGCGGAACTCCGGTTCCATTGTCGTGTTGAAATGATTGCATAACTTCGCGCCATATACAGCTTGCATGCATGACACCAGGCGCCTACACATTTACGAAAAACGCTTCCACCCAAGAGCTGTGCATTCAGGAGGAAGAACAGTTTTGCGTAAGACACATCCGAACAGGTCAACTCACGACAATGGGCTCAAGCAGCAAACTTGGTTAACGAGCTAGAAGGTACAACACGCCAATGGGGCTTCCTTCCAGCGAATTTCGGAGGTTCGACATGTACTAGCACCACTGTTGCGAGGCTTCGCGAGGAATCGACGTTCAGCGAGCGTGCTAGAATGGGCGTCACTCAGAACGAGGCCAGACAAGTGGGTAAAAAAAAAAAAAAAAAAAAGTGCTTTCCACCGTAAGTCTGGGCATCTAGAATGCGCGTGGACGTGTAGTATATAGTAGTAGTACATAATACGCGCACGGTAAAGCCCCACCGAGCGGGCTTCCGTCAAACCAAGAAAGGCGAGCCCGAGACGGAATTCTTTTTCTTTTTTTTTTTCCCCCGCTGAAACTAGCTGTGGGAGAACGAGGCCAGCTAGGGCGTCTGCGCGCGCTGCGGCAGGCATCGGAACGTGCGATTCGGTGGAGAGAGGGAAACAAGAGAGAAGAGAAAGGAAAGGCAGGGAGGGAGGCGGTTGGCTACCCTACACTTGGGAAAGGGTAGCGAAGCAACCTGCGCGTTTGGGACTCCCAACCGCACAGTGCCGCAAGGTTGAGTTCGAACCCCAGTGGCGGTGCCTGGAGGAAGTTTTTTTTTTTTTTTTCTTCGCCTTATGACAACGGTGAGGATGGAACACTTGTTATGGATGGAACACAACAACACGAACCTTGTTGAATAAACCCCGCTATTTCACAACGTAGAATAGGCCGAACGACACGCACAAGCACTGTCCTATATTCTAGTCCGAACCAAAGTCCTGCTGTGGCGAGGATGTAGTGCAGCGAATGCTCGATGACCGGAGTTAACGGCGAAAGGACGGGCGAACGGACACGGCAAGACCAGTTTCGGGCTTCTAACTGCTGCCGCGGTAAAAAATATAATTGCTACACGAACGTAAAGAATTAAGGCATCAGATGGCGAGCGAGCCGCGCTGCGACGACTGCGACCTCCGTCTCGTTAACAAAAAAGTCTCGTCTTTCAGGTGCGAAGACGAGCGTTAACACAATAGAGCGAGACCCAGCATCTTGCATGGAAGTCTCGCGTTCCGCGCAAACGTGCTGGCGCAACGAGTGTCGCAAGAATGCAACCGCCTTCGAGCCAAACCATCTAGTAAACAGCTCGCCTGCTGGAGCGCCGGAGGCCAGATTTGCAGGGCCCGAATGTCGGCGCTCACAAAATCGCGCACTGATTAAGTCGCGTTATTAAAGTAGCGCCAGAGCTGTTCACCTTCGTGTTCCCCGCCCCGACCTTCTGCTCTCGCCTGGATCATACGAAAAAGAAAGCACGAGGCTTACAAGAGAGAGGGAGAAAAATCAAATGCGCAATAAAAAGTAGAGGAACGCAAACAAATGGAAACGTGAACCGCCAATATAGACAACTTTAAAGAAAACCAACCTCTATCAGCTTTTGGCCAGTGAGACGTAGAATGAGCCTTGACTGTGAAGTGGCTTCGGCCCTGCGGATCGCTGGCTGTGTGTTTAGTAGTCGTTTAGTATTCAACTTGGAACGATAGCTATGGACTTCCTTTTTTTTTTTTTTTCTTAGCAAAGACAGCGCTTGCCGAGCCTGCATTCTGGAGTCTAGTAAAAGGGCAGTAATTGCCGATATAGAGGAAACTGAGCCCGTTGCATACTTTTACAATAACGTTATTTTATTTTATTTTTTTCCTAAGAGTGCGCGAACGACGGCTGCTGCAGCATACCCAGAAGCCGAATCTATTTTAACGCGCTAGAATATACATCCCGAAAAAAAAGAAAACAAAGACGGGAAACACCCGTGCAGGATTACAGAAAAGCCCTGTGACGGCCCATTGGCCAACGTGCCAGACCGCGACTGCGTCTATAACAGGGAGCTAAGCTGTGCAGGGCAGCGGGATTGCGCAGCGCTCGAAGACGCGTCGCTGGGTCGGTGCGACTGCCGCACAAGGGCTCATCATTCGTCGCCGGCACCCGCTTGCTCAACGCGCGTGGCACGGCTCCCGAATTTTGTCTCCGGGGGGCGACCGGCTGCGCACAGCAGCGCAGCGCGCCCCGTTATACACCTACGCACCTGCCTCCTCGCTGGGACACTGTTGGACCGCCAAGGTCCGGCCCAAAAGACAATGGGCACTGCGACGCTTTACGATAGAGGGTCAAAAACTCGCAAAAGTGGATACTATACTAAATAGGTACCATACGCTCGTCGGGTAGGAATTCGGTCGTCGGGTGCACTGTGAACATTAGCGGGTATATACGGCCGAGCGAGAATCCAGGAGAGTTCTGTCAACCTGCCTGCAACGAGTTGGCTCGCCCAACCAGCTCAACCCGCTTGACGAGATGTATGCAAAACGATGTCGGCTCGGGCTCTTTTAGCTCGGACTTCTGACTCGACCCGTTCGAATAGAGTACGTGTACACGAAGCTACAGTGGAAACGGGGGAGAAGGTCGAAGACTGAGGGGGATAACACGGAGAGCACGCTCTGTAACTGCATGCGGTACACCGCAGTTGTAGTTCGTAGCGTGTGCGATAAAAGAAAACAGTAGGTAAAGCAAGTTCCTCAGAGTCCTGTACTCCTCGTATCTCGACCCCTTTCTCTTTTCAGCAACCGGCTGTGCTTCGCAATAACGACGCGGCGGCCCTTCTTCCTCGAACAGTAACAGAAATAAGTACAGTCCGTGTAGGACTGGGATCCTTTCCCAGTTCCGCGAACGGTCGAGCATATTATTATACTAACGAAGCACGAGACCATACTGGGTGCCAACAATCGGCGAAAGACACCATACGGAGAACGCCAGGCCGGCTCCCGACATTGACGTCACACGGCAGCGCTTCGCCAGTTGCGAGAAGCCCTAGCGGGACGAAAAAAGAAAGTACAGAGGTAAAACGCAAGGAGCGAGCGAGGACGGGCGGAAAGCGAGAAAGACGATGAAAGAATAGAAACAAAGCAGCGAGAACAAACGGACCCGCCTCACTGGTTCGCGAGTTAGGGTGGCGTAATCGATTCGCAGGGGACGGTGCTAGTACTTGTACTGCGCGCACGGAAATTTAGCGGTACCACCAACGCAGTTTGGTCCGTAAATGCGAGCCCGAACGTCGCGAGTCGCTATAACTATGCCACCTGCCAATTACAAATCCAAAGGGCGATAACGCCACACGGTTCGACCAAGTTCTGCTGTCTACAGACAAAACCTACGTCGGTGTTCTTTGATTTTCGGAAGCGTAACTTTTTATTTTCCGAGCTCTATATCAAAAAGCAGGTTGTGATCGTTCGGGAATGCTCCCGAATTACTTGGCTCGTCACCGATGAGCCACCCCCCCCCCCCCCCCCCCCCTCACGCGGATTCTTCACAAACAACGCGCTGTAACACAGCGAATGAGAGCGCGAGAACAATCGGAACCACCGGCAAATATGGCCGGCTTAGAAAGGTCGAACGAAACGGTAACCGGACGCAGGAAGATACTAGAGAACAGGAGGAATCTTATGGGTTTTTTTTTCTGTTTTTCTTAAGATTTCTCGATAATCTATTGTCGGTAACTACTCAATATGACTGCGAGCGCAAAAACAAGTTATTCGACCAATTTGACTTTAAACCGAAGAAGCAGAGTCGAAAATATTAGATACATAACTAATTACATAAATAATGCAGCACACGGATGAAGCGCACACATTTCTTGCAATCTAATTATATGGAATCGAATGCGAAGATAGGAAGGCCGGCCGCAGACAGATAGCATCGCATGATGGCGGATAACGCAACGCTGATGCTGTCCTACACGGGAGAGCGATCCGGCAAAGTGTTTCAGCAAAATGGAAAGAAGGACGAGCTCCTCGTTGCGCGGGGCACAACCTTCGCATCCTCAAGGATCTTCACTGCAACGCGATAGAGGAGAGCCAGACCCTTTTCGTTCACCTTTTCGCCCAGTTTCCTTTGCGAATTCCGCGCACTAGCCGCAGCTCCAGCACGGCATCGTGCGTCTCACAAGTGTGGGAAGTCGTGAATTAAGATCGACTAAGTACCCTTCAGTGTCTTTCTTAGATAAGCTCTCCCCACTACAGTCGAACCCGGACATATCGAATCTGAAGGGGTCACACAAAGTTCGATATGTAGGTAATTCGACCATATATATATATATATATATATATATATATATATATATATATATATATATATATATATATATATATATATACGCACACAAAAGTTTTCAAGGGGCCTCACTGCTGTTCGTTATACACGATAATTCGTTATATATGGGTTCGATATATCCGGGTTTCAACTGTACCCCATTCTGCACAGCGCGAGTGAGGCTAACACACAAGGACACGAGATGAGCCGACGGAAAACGGCCACTTCGGCGTGTGCACGAAAGCAAGCAACAGCGGAGTGCGGCAGTTGAAAATCAGCCAGAAAAAGATACGCCCCACGTGCACAGGACGGTGGGGAAAGAGTGTGCGCAAGAGAGAGAAGACAAAAAAGAAAATATAGTATTAAAAGAAACGCGAAGGAAACGGCAGGCGGCGAGGGAGGACCGCAGGCAGGCACCAGGATCAGTGCCCTCGGGGTCAGTTAACCCAACCCCCATCCGCTGTTCGCCGTAGAGGGTTCCAATCGCCCGCCCTCCCTCCTCTCTTCCCCGGAACGGGCGCAGCAGAGAGAGAGAGGGAGAGGCAAGAGCGAGAAAGAGAGAAGAACGCACTAATTCGGAGTCCTGTGCGCACGGGGCGCAACGCTTGCCAAAAATCACTGACCGCGCGGCCAGAGCACCCGCTGCGTTTTGTTCCGCGGGCCACCCCGGAATGACCGGGAGCATCACCAAACAAAGGTGACTGCCCTCCCCTCGCCCCTACCGATACAGCCTTTTGTATGTATAGATTTTTTCCCCCATTCCTTGCATATTTCGGGGAAAAGAGAAGAAGTCTGCGTAAGATATCCCGATTCCACAACTCTACTTGAAGGGGCGCGTTCAATTCGCTCATTAATTTATTTATCGCACATACCCACAGCGCCGAATGACGGCATTAACAGCGAGGGTGCGGTAGGTTGACGAAAAATGTACAAATTGAGGCTGATAACCCCAACGTTTTTGTTTGTCAACCTTCCCTTCTCAAGAACTTAAGCAATGATGTCGTGTACTACGTTTAGTCAAAAGCGGACTGGAGAAAACGCGCGTACTCCAGTCGGGTCGTGCTTTAGCAGACAGCCCGAGACAAGCAGCAGTTTCTCGCGACATCCATTCCGGAAGTATAGCTACCAAATAGACATTAAAACATCCTAGTTAACCGCGGAACGGCACTGATCGAACACATGTCCTTCTGTTGATTGTTTGTCCTCGTCTCGCGCCGCGCTATACGAGATACTAGCCGGCTCTCCTCAGTTATTGCGATTTGCCGTGAAGGCAACGGACACCTCTATATCCAACCTAACGACTCAGGCTGAAAGGGTTGCCCAAGGCGATTTTTATAAGACAGAAAGTGAGAGGGACAAATCAGTTGCTCCACTCGCTAAGAGGCGGCGACGACTCGGAAAGCATCCTCAAACTAATGATTCACGCATACCAGTAGAAAAAAACAAAAGAAACGAAAGAAAAAGGTAGAACGAACTCCCGTCGTCCTATACGCCACCGTCAACGAGAGGAGACTATCGACCGCGAAAATCTGCGCGCTTGCGCGCTCCCGGTCACTGGCAGCCGCCGACGCAGATTTCGCGCGCGTGCGGCGACAGTTCGAGGAAAATTCCGTCGCAGTACACGCGAGCAGCCAGCGCGGCATCGCACACGTCGTAATGCGCTTAGAGTCCGCGCGATCACGTTTGACAGGCCTGGTTCGCAGTGCCAGGACGCAACTCGCCTTTTATATATATAGTGACGACACTTGGTGCGTCAACGACGCACATTAAGTACACTGCAGGTCGTCGCCTCGAGCAGAGAGAAGCCAGGTGGCCGCATAGCCAATGGAGACAAAACCGGCACAGCCACTTCGCCGTGGTTTGAGCGAGCAATGGTGGCACCGAAACAATAAAAAATATATATAGAGAGCGAGTTTTGAACGAAGAAGAGCAAAACAAGTGGAGCTGCTGCAGTTTTGCTCTACGAAGCACAAAGCTGGCGCGAGAGGAGAGGGAGAAAAAACAAAGACACCGCTTATGCTGTCACAGTGGAGTGGAAGCCGACGATGAATTTAGACGAAACCGTGAGATTTGGGGGGGGGGGGCGAATTAATGAAGCAGTGCTGTATTAATGCAACCCCCCCCCCCCCCCAACAGCGTGCATATTTACATTACTCCAAGCAAACCACGGCCACGTAGCAACGTTGGTAGACACTCCCGGATCAGTTTCCTGAACAGCACGAGATTCGTGACCGCGCGGCGCGATTACGTAAACAGGGAAGGGGGAGGGGGCGTTGCGGGTACAACTGCCGGCCGCGGCAGCCGTACGAGCGGAGCGGAACGCGCACTGGCGTACTTAAATTTGCTTGGTTTTAAGAAAGGTCAAACTTAAACCGCAACGTCCCGCTGCGCCGTCCCTCGTAGAAGACATTGCAGCAGCTTCGGGACGTTATCCAACCGGTTACACCCCGATTACCATAACTAGCATTAAAGCTTCGCGTCGCGCATTTCCCACTCAAAAGGTAGACGCGAGACCTCGGCATGAGTGACGCTACTGCGACGGCTCTTACAAAGGCGGCCGCTCAGCGCATCTTGCAAAAAACCACCGCCCAGACAGCGCTCCGAAAAACAAAAATGCGGCGATAAGAGAAGAGATTAGGAGGCAGAAACAACGCACACGGAGAGGCACTTAGCAGTGGGCAGGACAACAAATTCTGAAGCGAGACAAGGTCGACAAACCCAAGAGACTGCGAACTACAACGCAGAGACAGCGCTCTCGCCGAAGCGGCCACCGAAAGGCAACGCTTTGTAGAGAAACTACATGAGAAACTGAGGCTGTTGGATGGCACGATTTCCCCGCACCAGAGCATTCGAGCGCGCCCGTGCGCCCTTCAAGAATTTATGGCCGCACGCTACGGCTCCCGACGAAATGGGGAGGGTCGCCGCGCGGAGAACCGCCCGGGCGGCCTGCGCTGGGATCGTGATTCATGGGCGCCGGACGTCGCTCCTTGTTGATTGTTTGGGCTCCGGCGCTTACGCCGCGCGCTTGAGCATCACACGCGGGCCGAGAGAGATTGTCTTTCAAGCGGGATTGCTCGGAGGACGCGAAGAGGGCCGCCGAGGCCGACAGGCTCGAGCACTGGCCCCGGCGGACTGCGAATCCTCAACGCGTTGGTGTCACCACCTGCCCGGCAGATGCGGCGCGTTAAAAGCACAAACGGCCTCGCATGCCGACATGACAAGAGCGGTCCGACCCCCTGCGCGGCTAACGTCAGCGTTATATAACGAAAGATGAGCGCCGGGACGTTGAAGATGACCAGATGGCACCCGGTTGGCCCCTGGGACGGATGTTGAGAAACGTCAACGCTGCAAGCGACACGCCACCCTCTGTATATACGGCTGCAATGTACGGTGTCTCTCTCGATCACAAGTATGGAGGCGCTAGTGAAGCGACGTGCCTGCCGACAAGGCAAGTTCCCACGAATTAGTGGACATTTATCCCAAAGAAAAAGCGAAGCGGAAACAAGCGAATCCACGAGCGGCATTTTTCTTGCAACTCAACCGCTCAACTTTAGATCAAACAATCAATCATTTTATTTCAGCATCAATGAAAATCAGTGACACTTGGTGGGTAGACAAATGGTGGGTACAGAGGTGCGTGTTTGTGAGTGTATGTGATGTGTATTGACTACGTATACGCATCTACGTACCGAATTGATGTTACTGCTCGGTCAGTCGAAGAATTTAACGAGAGCTCGCGCCTCCACCGTTCTGGTAGGAAACTATGCCACACGAATTCATCGAAACGCTGCTGCACAAAGACATTTCCGCTTACGGCGTCCGGTAAACGTGTGAAACGACAGGTGGTAAATATGGTAATTCCTGCCAGCTTGACAGAGTAAACGATGTCGCAGGCGAATGCCGGGAAATAAAGGGGTACATGTACCAAGTCATCTAAATCCCATGCCCCACCTTGCGTGGTCCGCTTTAGACGGCCACGTCGACACCACGCATTTTCTTTTTTTTTTAATCTAGTTTATAGGTGGTTCTCTTTTGGACACAGTCGGGTATTTTTTGCACACAGTAAGCGGGGGGGGGGGGGGGACTCATTATCATTAACACTCTCACCCACTGGCCCTATAGGCAGCGGACAGTCTCGCAGCAACATCACCACACAGTACAGTTTATTCACATGAACCCTCCTCCACCAACCTCTCCTCCGACACATATAGCGGTACTTCTTTAAAGCACACGGCTCGAGGAGAGGACAAAAATAAGCATGAGAGGCCCGGCGCTTATCTTCCCAGCAATGTGGGGCGTCACGCGACCAAAAAGCAAGCGGGGCAGCCAGCTAACCACTGCCCTTTGCCGATAACGTTACGACGCCACAGAGACGCGAGTGCAGGCCTTATCGGGACGAGGCACGGGAAGCCAAAATATGGAGGGGGAGAGGAAGCACTCGAGCCCTCTGCCCGCCTCCCCCACTCTGCCATCCCATACAGCCCAGCTGTTCCCAAGCCGACACTAGCGGACCCTACAGGCAACAGCGGACCCCGCCAGCGCCCGCTCGGCAAAACAAACACGGCAAAACAAACCCTCCACAGGATAGAAAGACGAGGGATAGTTTGAACGCGGCTTTTACGTTCTATCGTCACAGTAGCACAACGGAATAGAGGATAAAAAGTAGGAAACAGCAACGATGGTGTCGGAATGTCCTGACGATGCGCGCGCGCACACACACACACACACACACACACACACACACACACACACACACACACACACACACACACACACACACACACACACACTCACTCACTCACTCCGAGACTGGTGACGCGGGTTCGACTCCCTCCTGGCTTCGACGAATAAGCCCGCTCGTATGTTGAATTTTAGGTGGACGATAGAGAACTCTGTTAAAAAACCACGCGCACATCAACCTCAAGCTTAAGGTGACTCGCGCTGCCAACCCCCCCCTTCCTCCCCCAACCCCATTTCCTCAGTTCCATTGCAATGGCGGCTGGGCTAAGAAGCCACGTACCGAACGGCTCGGCAACTTCCATTAGAACGTCGTGGATCACTTTTCCCGTTAAAAAGTCAGTAACAAGAAAATCCAAATGGCGACGGAAGTAACGAGAACTTGCGATCAGCGTCGAAACACCGGCGGCAATCCACGTCGCCATTTTTCCCGGTTTAACGCTTTCCCTTTCTTTCTTTCGTTCCCTGTTTTCTTTCAGCCCAGGCTCGACGGCGCCGCGTGTCAGGCGAGAGGCGGCAAGGTTATCCTTGACTATACCGGGGAGGACACACGCTAAGCGATCGCGCGCGCGCACAGGACGTTGGGCACAAGCTGTCCTTGTCGCTGCAGTCGCATTGGGGCAGGCGACAGGTGTCCTTCCGCCAACCACCATCGCAGGGGAGGATGGCTTTTGCGTCGGTATCGCAGCGTCAGTTTTCTTTTTTCTTTATCATCCTCTTTGTCGATCGGGGAGGGAGAGAAATGGATGGTAAATCGCTTCGAGGCGCCGGTCGTTGCGAAGCGCAGCGAATGCCACATTAGCGAAACTGCCAGAGCCCATAGAAAAGCCAACTGTAGCGCTGCAGTTTCAAGGGCACTCTTTCTTTTTTTCAATGCAGCATTGCTGCCACACACCGAAAAACAAGAAATGAAGCGAGTGAGAGACAGAGAAAGTGAGCGAGAGCCTTAGTGAATAGCGTAAGCATCAATGAACCATCCCGCCAAACAAAAGGAAGCAAACGCGCAGCGCCGAAGAGAATAGCGGTTTTACGGCTAAAGTATCCCCCCCCCCCCCCCTTCCCCGTTTGAGCTCTGGTCCGTAAAGCCTCTTTTGTCGGAGCACAACGGAAAACAGAATAAAGAAATATATATCAAGACCCGCCGCGGGAGGAACGGATCGAAAAGAATGCTAAAATAGCGCGGCGACGGCGATTCGCGACCTCGACCCTGTTGCCAGGGCGAGACATGCATGATGGAAAAAAAAAAAAAAAAGTATTCAAGAGGAACTCGACACTAAATGCCGTTTTTATGCCGGAGTGCGACAATCATGTGACGATATCTGCGGGAACGTGTGACGCCAGAGACGAAACCTGGACGTCACCAGGCAACCAGCCGCAGGCTTGGCCTTGACAGGAAAGAAGCACCAACGGCCGAAAAAAGTGGATAGGCACAGGCAAGAATAGAAGAGCGACACAGCTGTCAGCGACCGAAACGGTAAAGGCGGCACGCGCTGTCTACACTGTATCAGAGCTTCAACAATGCGCTGTCGCTGCGTACGTTTCACTGCTATACCAAGCTGTATAGCAACAGCGAACTAATGAACGTTTGAGTAAATTACAGTGCAATGAAATTATAGCGATTAAGTGGGATTACGCGACAGAAAGTGGGATTACGAGGAGACGACTCGGTGGTCACGTGGTTATGAGAGAGGGAGAGGAGGAGCAGGGAGGCAAGGGTGGTGGGACCGACCTGTTGATCCTCTTTGGCTCTAGAGGAGTGTCGCCGGGAGGACAGAGACCGGTTTTTCACCCATCGTTCTCTTTTTTTTTTTTTTCCTTCCCGGCTCAACTTTTATCATTATTACTATTCTTCATTTTTATCTTTCTCTCTATAGGAGGAGATAATCCGGTGACGCAAGAGCAAAGAGTGCCGTCTAAGCTGTGCAATAGCTGGGATTGACGCACGCGCGCGCGAAAGTGACAGTAGCCACGAACGCCGCAGGGGGCAAATCACCTCCCGAGCGTCGGAAAATTCCACCGCAGAACACACGCGGAAGGAGATGGCGAGGCCGAAGTGGCCCTGCCCCCCGTAGGTCTCACCGCGGGCTTGCTTTGCTTTTGTTTTATCTAGTATCTCTCTCTCTCTCTCTATGCAGTTCCAGCCGCCGCCACACTTAAGCCGAACAATGAAAGGGTCCATATAGCGGCTTAACTATTTACCAAAAACTCTGTTTTTGCCTGCCAGGAGCATCGAATGTTTCAAAAGGAATTAAGACACATTAAACTAGTCCATTTAAGACACCCCAACCGGAAACACTCAGAATTCTTAGTATGCACGAGCACCTCCTCTACAACGAAATGATCTTTATAACGAAGGAATAATTATGTCCCGGTTCTATTGCAAGCTGTGCGATGCGCGACCTTTATAAGGAAGTGACATGTATAACTAATGATTTCGGAGGCCTCAAGCATTTCGTTATGAAGGCAATGCAACCTTCTGCAACCGACTGTATTTAGTCGAAGGCAATGGCTACCACCGGACAAGCTTCTTTTTAATCTGATTAGCTCCACTCACAACCTTCCTTCATTCCTCCGAACAGAACAAAAGGAAAAGTTCAGCGAAAAAATAATAAAAATATAATATGATCAAAATCGAAGGTGTAAAAAAAAGTCTCAGTTTCGCCCAAAAGGCGAAGCATCGATTGCGATAGCAAATTAGTAGAAAGCTATACGAAGCAAGGATAGTAGTTTAATGGGGCGTATAAATTTGTAAACATTCGCTTGCTAACTAAATAGACAAGCACGGTGTCACGCGCGCACAGGTAAACATGAACACATCGCGCTCGATGAACCACGGAAACTCGCTGTGAAAACGCCGGAGTGAGAAAGCGCGCCAGCAGCAGCGGCCAAATCGACCTTCGCGCTCTCTCGTCTCACTTCAACGCGAAATAAAACGTCGAAAGCACAGCGCATACGAAACTACCGGCACTCGGCGCATGTACTTTGTCCTCATCGCAGAACCCTTTAAAGGTGAGGCCCACGCGGGCGCGCACTTCGGCCACATCGCAGATCGTTTTGATGATACGGCGCCCGCGCGGCCGCGCTGTGAGAAGCAGCCGACGGGGCAGAACAAACCCCCTCCCCCTCTCTCCATCGCCTCGCCCCCGTGCCTCGCGGGCTTCCGGCCGGCCGGCCTGCCTTCCTCCCTCCCTCGCGTGCGCTACATTGAGCCGCGATTGCCGGCTCACCCTCGTACGCTTTCACTCGCGTACAGCGTGCGGCTGCTATTTTATCGCCATTGGACTTCATACGGAACCTCACAGCGACAGCAGAAATGTGCTTGGAGTGTCCATGTAATTGCTATCGTAATAAAAATGGTAAGCTGAACGTGTTCCTAACTGACTAAACCATCGCTCCAACGATCGTCAGTGGCGGGTTTCACGAATGGGGGGCAACGTGACAGCATTAACCAGCGGCTCAATATATACATAAGCCTAAACCTAGCACCTGTAATGTCCTCCTAGAGAAGTTTAAGTCACAGCTAAGAGTCTGAGATAAGTGCCTCCATCTCTATATCTTTGGTATATATATATATATATATATATATATATATATATATATGGCTCGTCAACGGCATGCAACGTGACCAACTGTTGCGAGAGTGAATTTCACAAGACACATGGCGCATGAGATTGCGTAACGCTTGTTAAACGTGTATACGCTTTGCTTGAAACGTTATCCTTCGTTGAGCAACGCCAATCGCGGTCCATTCCATTCAGCTTTCAGGGAATTATAATGAACTGGGGAACACCGGGATAAGAAAGGAATCCGTACCGGTACATTACAGGGACTTCTTAAAATAAAAGAGGGCATACGATATCGTTGTTACGTCATCTATTCTGTTTCGCGGAGAAGCTATTTTCTCCTTCAGGTTGTATAGATGAAAAACGATAAGAATTGCGTAGTACCTACGTAACCAAAGCCGGAATGAACTTGACCTAGTTTGCCGGACGTAATTAATAGAATCAATTCATAATGGTATATACTTAGCTCGACGGATGCTTGTCTAATTTTATATTGGCGCCGAATTTCCCAATTTGCGTCACCACTGCACAAGACGGCTTTCTACACAGAGTTGCACAGCACTGCTTTAGTGTAGGGTTGCAGAATGTTCAATTCAGGCAGCGCTTCGTTGTAGATCTCCGCTGCACAGGTAACATGTAGCATGAATATAAACTTACGAATGTTGCCCCAAGCCTTGTGAGGTATTAGGTGCAGGCTAAAGGAGATTAATCGCGAAAGTGTAAGCACAGAAGCTCCTTCAGTTTATCAACACAATATCTTGTCATCCTTGCGTACACCGCAACGGAAACACTCCTCTTAGGCACGTACTGATAATTACGTAACGGTCAGTTACCTGCCAAATTCAATTTTAAGAGGGTGCGATAACTTAGTACACAGCGCGGTTGAGAGGCCATACGTAAGCAACTCGTTATGTAACAGTAACTCCAACCACGGTCCTAAAACAATTTGAGCTTGCTGGTCACGTGAAACGAATGATTTCACGCCTCCACGTAAGGCAAGCCGCAGAGGCGCAAGTAAACCGCGAAGCTGTAACAAGTAAAGCACAAGGAAACTCTCAACAGTTCAATGGAATAAAGTTATCGCTTAATAGCTGCACGTTCGTTAATTGCGGACGTTCACCGGGGCAAATTGAAAGGCGAGCATATATAAAAGCATGCAACACCCCGCCGAATACCAAGCAGCTCGGTAAAAAAGGAACACGTTGCCACGTCCTTGTATATAGCGGGTTTTACCAACGCTTATGCAACGCACGACGTGCGAGTATTTTGTTCGCAAGGGACAGCTCGGAGGACATCGACCGCTTCAAGGATGTAACAACACGAGCTTCGAGAGGACTTGCTGGACATATGCGAGACGAATCGTATAACAGAGAGAGAAGTCTCCATAGCGTGAAACCCAAACTCTGCCTTGTAGGCTTCAGCGGTCGTGAACCACACAAAAGTTCGCGTTTCCCGTATGGTGCAGGGGCCGGCAGAGTAAAAGCAGCAAAAGGCCCACTCTAAAGCAAGCTTTAGGCGTAAAAAAGATATGTTGGGATGTTACGCGTAGAAACCACGATCCGATCATGAGGAACGTCGTAGTCCTGTAAAGGCGCCGTCTCGGCGCCAGCTTTAATGGAGGTGAACTCTCGGCAAAATAAGGCTTCAGCCGAGACACATGCACAGGGGGAAGGGGGGGGGGGGGACTTGGAATTGACG